>NC_064615.1:546401223-546706974 GCF_023898315.1 Schistocerca nitens
ACATAGTAGATTTCTAGTCTCCAGAAAAGTCATTATACTCGAACATAATACGTGTTCCAAAATTCTACAACTGATCGACGTTAGAGATATAGGACTATAGTTCTGCACATCTGTTCGACGTCCCATCTTGAAAACGGGGATGACGTTTGCCCTTTTCCAATCTTTTGGAACGCTACGCTGTTCTAGAGACCTACGGTACACCGCTGCAAGAAGGGGGGCAAATTCATTCGCGTACTCTGTGTAAAATCGAACTGGTATCCCATCAGGTCCAGCGGCCTTTCCTCTTTTTTCTCTATCCCTCTGTCGTCTATTTCGATATCTACAATTTTGTCATCTGTGCAACAATCTAGAGAAGGAACTACAGTGCAGTCTTCCACTATGAAACAGCTTTGAAAAAAGACATCTAGTATTTCGGCCTTTAGTCTGTCATCCTCTGTTTCAGTACCATTTTGGTCACAAAGTGTCTGGACATTTTGTTTTGATCCACCTACCGCTTTGACATAAGACCAAAATTTCGTAGGATTTTCTGCTAAGTCAGTACATAGATCTTTACTTTCGAATTCATTGAACGCCTCTCGCATAGCCCTCCTCACACTACATTTCGCTTCGCGTAATTTTTGTTTGTCTGCAAGGCTTTGGCTATGTTTATGTTTGCTGTGAAGTTCCCTTTGCTTCCGCAGCAGTTTTCTAACTCGGTTGTTGTACCATGGTGGCTCTTTTCCTCCTCTTACGATCTTGCTTGGCACATACTCATCTAACGCATATTGTACGATGGTTTTGAACTTTGTCCACTGATCCTCAACACTATCTGTACTTGAGACAAAACTTTTGTGCTGAGCCGTCAGGTACTCTGTAATCTGCCTTTTGTCACTTTTGCTAAACAGAAAAATCTTCCTACCTGTTTTAATATTTCTATTTACGGCTGAAATCATCGATGCAGTAACCGCTTTATGATCGCTGATTCCCCGTTCTGCGTTAACTGTGTCAAATAGTTCGGGTCTGTCACCAGAAGGTCTAATATGTTATCGCCACGAGTCGGTTCTCTGTTTAACTGCTCAAGGTAGTTTTCAGATAAAGCACTTAAAAAAATTTCACTGGATTCTTTGTCCCTGCCACCCGTTATGAACGTTTGAGTCTCCCAGTCTATATCAGGCAAATTAAAATCTCCACCCAGAACTATAACATGGTGGGGAAATCGACTCGAAATATTTTCCAAATTATCCTTCAGGTGCTCAGCCGCAACAGATGCTTATAGTGCCCCCTTAAGAGAAACTGCATTGAAATCTATGAATAGACTAGGTTGATGCTGTCGTCTATCTTTTCTTGTGTTATGCCAACCTTTTTCATCTCAACTCAACCACTACACCGAATATCAACTAAAATATACGTTTTATTTTCCAGTATTTGTCTTCATCTACTCGTTTTCTCCTCCAATGTCTGAAATATTAGTTTCTGGCCGCGCCTTTATCTAGACGTGATCATTATTATTCTGAAAGCAAGCGATAGATATATGATTTTCCGGGGGGAGGAGTGGGGGGGGGGAGAGATAACGGGGCTGACTTCCATAATCCCACTAAATTGTGGTGGTGTTTCCCGATTGAGCTGCTTTCAAAGGCGAGTAATTTTAACTGAATTTTGAAAGTTTCCTAATACCGTTTGGTATACAAACTTCTCATTGTATTGGCAGAAAGCAGCACCTTACAGGACTTAATACCAGCGATAACGGGAAATGACCAACTGAAGTGCCTACATTCCTCTGTGATGTTCATTTTAAATTGATTTCTTGGAGCTTTTTGGAGCTCACGAAATCTGGAGACAGAAAATAGCTTTCGCGAGGTTGGGCCCTGTAGGGTGAAGCAGAGAATTCTCAGTGATCAATAAAATTTTATAAGTCTGCAGGCTTCCATGACCATTGACAAAGGCAATAAAATCTGAGGCTTGAGGCCTTCCCTTATTCCTTTTCAGACTTCTTCCAGTGCTCGATGTTCTTAACCCCTAGCTGGGAACTTCTTCAGGATTTCACTGGCCTCCGTGGATCGCTGAAGACTTTCGAAAGACAATGTCGCATTCACTCACAAAGATTTATTTTCTCATGGTTATTCGAAGTATTACTGGGAATAATTCTCCTGGTCGTTATTTGTGTACCTTAGTCATTGAGTAAATACTGAAAGCAGATACTAACAGAGTGGGAGGATAAAAAATATCATTGTTGTTGTGCTGCCTCGTTTATTTTCTGGTAGTCGTTTATGTTCCTCGCTCGCCATCGCTGGGTGTTTGCTTCAGAGGTAGCAAGTATGTACCAACACGTAAGCTTGAAGCAGCCATCTCTTTCGAAATCTCATTCTTTGTTATTTCGACTGCTTCACGACTTTTCTTCTGTAAATATTACTTTATTTGGCTAGCACATTTATGTCCCTTGTATACACAACCAGGTCACGATCTTCTTGGGGCTGCACTACCGCTGATTTCAGTTGTCTCAAAGTGGCGTTCTTGCTTTTTCAACGTGTTGTTTCACTGTTCTTCCAGTTTCGCTGAATATACCTTGCACAAACCTTGCATGTCGGTTGTAGATAGCAAGAGCTCCTTTATCTTTTGTCCTCAAGCTATTCTCACGAAGTATTCGGCCTAGGTGGTCGGTTACTCAATACAAAATCAATAACCTTAGGCTGATTGTGCAGAAGGTTCATCCTTCTTCTTCGTTTGAAGGCCCTATTTACGGAAACGTCATTATAGCCGTTGGTCATAAACGTTTCCCTTATGAAATCTATCTCTGATCGCAAAACTCATATTGTCACTGATGCGAAGGCAGCTCCCGGAGCCCTGTACAGAACAGGCTGTTACTTGTTAGTGGTGATGTGAAGCGGTGCCAAGCTATGTCTTTGTGCTGGTAGATCTCCTACAAACTCTTCGCCCTTGATCTCTGTCAAGTCTTCTGTAGACTGGTATGACTAGATACGGGTGGCTGATCTCACTCTCCATATTCATGATGGAATAGGTTTTGGACGAACGTTATTCCCAAATTCGTGGAATTGATGTGGCTCTACCGCGATGTGAGTCCATATAACAACGTATCGTTCACGTAGTAGAGCAGCAAGATGGTTTTAGTTCTACGTTACTTAAAGCCTTTTGTTGGCAATACATCATAAAAATGTAGCAGTCCCATTACATTTTTAATTACAGTCAGTCTTGTATCTGAAAATAGCTCGACTGGAACCCCATCATCTCAGAATTATTCCGTGATGTCTGCACACATCTCCTACTATCCTGTTCCTTCTTATTGTCAGTGTTTTACATACGTGCCTTACCTCGCCGATTCTGCGGAGGATTTTCTAAAACTCCTTAACTTCATGCACGGTAGCCTTGATGCTAAGTTTTCTCTGCTCTCGCTTCTTCTACTTCTCATTACTTCAGTCTTCCTTCGATTTACTCCCAGTACAGGTTCTGCACTGAATACACTGTTCATTCCATTCAGCAGATCTTGTATTACTTCTTCACATTCATTGAGGTTAGCAACATCATCGGCGAATCTTATCACTCATATACTTTCACCTTAAACTTTAACCTCACAATTGAAACCTACTTTACTTCATTACCGGTTTTTCGATAACTGAACAGTAGGGTCGGCAAACTACACCTCTCCCTTAGACTCATTTTATTCCTAGCACGTCGTTTCTGATTGTATGACAACTTAAGCGCTTGACGCCTCTTGCAATTTTGGGAATTGTGTGGATGATGCTTTTCCGAAAGTCTCATGTCGTATCTCCAGTCTCATACATTGTACACAGCAACGTGAATAGTCGTTTTGTTGCCATTTCCTGGAAAGACTTTAGAAATTCTGATGGAATGTTATCCATCCCTTCTGCCTTATTTGGTCATAAGTCCTCCAAAGCTCTCTCAGTGTCTGATTCTAATACTGGATCTCCTTTCTCTTCTGAATCTACTCCCTGCTTCTTCTTTTATCACAACATAGACGCCTTCAATGTACTCTTTACACTTACACGCCCTCCCCTCTGCATTTAACAGTGGAATTCCCTTTCCATTCTTAATGTTATCACATTTGCTTTTAATTTTACCGGATGTTATTTTGACTTTCCTATATGCTGAGTCAGTCCTACCCACAATCATTTCTTTTTCGATTTCTTCACATTTTTAACGCAACCATTTCGCCTTAGCCCCCCTGCATATTTATTTCATTCCTCAGTGACTTCTATTTCTGTATTCCTGAATTTCGCTGAACGTTTTTGCACTTTCTTCTTTCATCGATCGGCTGATGTGTTTCTGCTGTGACTCATGGTTTCTTCACAGTTACCTTCTTTATACATACGCATTTCTTTCTAAATTCATTACGCATTGATTCATCCTTCGTAATCTCTAACCTTCCACTTACTCTTCATTACTATTAAGCTGTGATGTAAGTCTGCTCTTGGGTACGCCTTACAATCCAGCATCTGATTTTGGAATGTATGCCTGGCCATGACATAATGTTACTGGAAACTTCCCGTCTCCTGGCTTTCTATAAGTATACCTCTTCCTCTTACGAATCTTATTCTCCAGTCACCATTTTTCGCTATCAATAGCTGAAATTTATTCCAGAACTCATTTAGTCCTTCTCATCTCTCATTCCTAGTACCAAGCTCATATTGTCCCGTCACCCTTTTTCCTTCTGCCTACCCTACAACGGTGTTCCAATCCTCGATGACTAAAAGATTTTCATCTCCCATTATATACCGATTTGATCGTTCGATATCCTCGTATACTTCCTCTATCTCTTCATCTTCGGCTTACGCCGGCATATATACCTGAACTATTGTTGCCGCATTTGCTTTCTGTCGGTTCTAGTGAGAGACGCATGCTCACAATAAGTCACGCTCTGCCCTACCTTCCTGTTCGTGACGAATCTATTCCTTTTATATCACTTTGTGCTGCTTTAGGTTTTGCCCTATATTCATCTGGCTAGAAATCGTTTCCCCCTTTCCATTCCACTTAACTGCCTCCACTATATCTAGACTGACCCTCAGTACCTTGATTTTCTGATTATCTAGCTCCGCTTCATGTTCACACTTCCGAAATTCCACGTCTCGATTCATAGAGCGTTATGCTTTTGTTGTTTATTCAATAACTTTTTCATGGTCACCTCTGCCTGGGCAGTCCCCTCTCGGAGATCCCATTGGGGAACTAGTCCGGAATCTTTTCCAATGCAGAAATCATTATGACACTTTTTCAATTAAAAGCGAAATGTCCAGTGCATACACATTATGTGTCTTGTGTATGGATTATATCGCCTTCTGCATCCTCGTGCTGTTGATTATTGCTGGTTCTTCCGCCTCTAGTGGCTGTTTCCCACCTCAAGGGCGAGAGAGTGCCCCAAATCCCTGTACGCTCCTCCGCCCTCTTTGACAAGGTCGTTGGCTATATGAGGATGACTTCTTATGCCAGAAGTGTTCGGCAACCATTGCTAATGATTTTTATTCAATATCTTAAGCATTGGCGGGTTTATAACTCGGGACCGAGGATATTCTGTCTGTTAGTTAAAGATGCTATCCCCTTTCGTTGGCAAGGCCTGGGCATCCCATCGCCATGACCTCACAACTTGCTCTAGCTTCAGAAAGGGAGTAAGGAGGACTTCTTGTTAATTTTTTTGTATTTATTATTTTTTCTAAACATACTCTGAGATTGAAGTAATGAGGAGTAGTTCTCTTGTCTGTTCGTACGCGCGTTGCCTCCTATTTCGTTTATAGGGGATCAATATTCTCCAGGAATCTTCTTCAGTGACAGTGCCTCGTGCCCGTAACGCCCGAATTAGTAGCAGGGTCCGCAAATAAAGAAAATAGATAATTATCGAAGTGGTTCCTCTCTTGGCGTGGCGGCTGAAATCAAGAAGCTTGTCTCGTCATCAGTAGGGACCTGAAGTGAGTGTTTGTGTGCATCAAACAATATGTAGTAAGAGGCCACGCCTTTTACGCAATTAATGGCATTCCTCCTGGTGGTTGGCAAACGTACTTGTCGGTATGCAATACATCGTCAGGGAAGGTAGAGTCCGGTAGTCGCTGCAACAGTAATGTCAGCATGTGTTGTGTCAGCCGCCAGCACTCGCTGATCATGTCACAAGCCAGGTGGCACGCATCCGTATCGCCGTCGGGGAAGACATTAAGCATGAAGGGAAGCAGGTGGTTCGCAGCTGTCAGTGTGTCTTAGATTCTGCCACAGATCCCATGGAAACGCAGGAGAATGTCTCCTATTCCATAATAATGCTCCCACCAGCTTGCGTCCGTGGCGTGCTGCAATTTTCGAGCCGCCCTTCACCTGGACGATAGAGGTCGTGGAGACGACCAGCGACCTAGTGTAGCAAAAATGTGTTATGCACGAAGAGCCGACAAGTTTACATTGATCGGCAATCGAATCCCGATGATAACGTGCGAAACGCAATCGTAATTAACGATGTCTTTAGCACTACACGTGAACATATATGAGGCTCCGCTGCGGAGCTTCAGCAATATAGGATGACCCGTGTGTTTCGAAATTTTGCGTGCACCAACATTGTGCTCTTTCAGCAGAGCCACAAATCACCACTTATCCTACATTACAGAGCAGACAAAACTCTGAACCTCACTTTCTCTGTAGAGTCGTGGACGTCCAACAATTTAGCGCCTAGTGGAAGTTTCTTCGTCCTACTTCATTCCGTAGACGCTCACGACAGTAGAATGTGAATGAAATGTCCAAACATGGACACAATATAGGGGACTTGAAAGGGCGAACACAGTCTGCGAACATCATTCTTCCTTAACAAATTAGAAATTTGTTTCTCAATATACAAAACCTAGAATGATCAGTAAAACGACAAAATTCTCCTGTACTTGGTATATAATAACGAACAGCAAGTTTCTGTTACATAAGCAGTCTCTAAGGTGAGAGAAATATCAAGTTAAACAACAAGCTTCTCTTGCACAAGCAAATCTAGAACGCAGAAACAATAATAGAAATAGCTCTGTTGATCACCATAAATAGGCCAAAGCCAAATATACCCCCGCACGGGCCACTTTTACAACTCAGTAGACTACAAATGAAAATCATCCAAAATTTTATGCCGCCGTAGGGCCCTCAAATCCCACACAACTGTAACAGTGGAATTAAGTAAATGTCTCTAAATTAATGTACACAACAACCAAGAATAAGATTCAGTCGTCCGAGAAAAAGGGTAAACTTACTATTTTAAGTATGGTAATCTTGCATTGAGTTACAAGATCTCTGCAACCAAGTTACGTAAAGCCCACTATTAAGAGCAGTGTATGACAGATGGAATTTAAACGTTAAAAAAGTTAGGTACAGTAAATGTTCGTAAACTCAAATATCGAAAAAAGATTCTTAGCTTCATTACGTTAGGTCACAAGACCGGGAATGCTCGAAAGGCATTTACTTAAAACGATCCATCAAACAGAATATCCGGAGAACTTAGTTTTTTTTAGCAACAGTAGCTAGAATCAAAACTCCAGCGAGAGCTAACTGCCAATGGAGACGCCGTCCGGGTACACGCACACCCGATAATTCAGGAGCAAGTACCCGCAGACGAGCGTCGAGTCAATTAAACTCTCATGGCTCAGAAGCAAAGGCTGTAAACCAATAGCTTACACATTACGACACTAAAGTCAAGAGATCAGGCTTAAATGTGTTCACTTCTTTCAAGACCTATCAAAGTACTTTCAATAAGGTAATGCTCGCTAAGCAATTACTTAACTCTGAGTGAAGTGGATAATGCTTACAGCTCTTAATTTTAAGCAGAAATTTTAAGTAATGTGTTAAATCTGCTGATACTAAAGAATAAGACACTTGTGATAACCAATAGCAGATTTACCAAGAAGCATCGAATGCTCTTTTGAAACTAAAGAATAGTAGACACAAGCTTACCCACCTAGGACAGTTTTTGTTCTTAACATTTAAAAGAACGTTAGTTTATAGCATCAAAATCTCACTGAACGTCACTCAAAACTTACAGTGGATAAGAAAATACTTAAAGCTAAGGAACAACAAATGGAAACACCTGCGCACATTAAGTGCCGCCAGCAAAACTGGGGATGAACAGTTCAAAACAAAATTACCACTTCAGTCAGAGGCCCGTCCAAGCCAACATTCATGTTACACAAGACTAACTCAGCCACCCGTATGACACTTCTTACACAAACTTAAACTGAGATCAATAAGCCAATCAGCAAAGTTACACTCACACCGTCAAATAGTTTACAGTGATTACGAGATAACCTCGCCTTTTAAACTCCACAGGCTAGGTTTACTGAAGGAATAAGCACGTTACGCACCACAACTTCTTTCCTACTCAGTATGTCATCATTCAAAGCACTACTACGGTCACCAACATTCAAACTTCTCACGGCGAGAACATTCCAGAAGTCAAACTGCTAGTACACTCTCCCTCCAAAACCCAGAAATGAGTCACAATGGATTCTATCGTGCATACGGCTTCGAATACAGAAGAGGCCTCTACTGCCACCATGTCAACAGACCGGCCCCTCAATCTGTACCAACTCTCCAACCGCGGCACGGGGCCCCTATTTTCTTCAGTCGCGGACAGCAATTAACTGAACGAATCTGTGCGGCACTCAGGCCTTCACCAAGACGCCGGTCACTCAGAGGATCCAAAGACACCACAACGCCGCCACGTCTTGCAATCAAACCGTAGGAACGCCAAGGACACCCTCGCTGCTCTTCCACTGACTTAAAACACAGTCATAAAGAACTTACTGGCCTGCTTAACTTGACTTACTTGGACCTTAAAGGTTTTTCGAGTGGCTACATTACGCTCAAGTATGTTCACTAGAATCAAAATCCTGACAATTGAACAAGGCTCAATAAATATTGGAGTTAGGTTACCAGTGGTTCCCCTATACTGACTGCCACGTACATGCAAGTTGCGAAAAAAGAACTTATCGCCTATTTTACCTCGAAAAGATTGGTTACCCTGACTGTGGTGTTTCTCCTAAGTGGATGGGCGAACTTGACATTATTGCTGGCCCTGCGCCAATTCGGTTTAATACGAGCAGAACCGATACGCTCAGGTGGAAGATAACTTATTATAGACTGCCAAGAGGCGAATTAAAAGGTTAAGTAAACATCACTGGCGTTGGGACTGCCTTGGAGCGCTCACGTTACATCGAGGTAAAGGCAAAGTTAATTCACGGTAAGGACGTATCCCACTTGGTTTGAGCTTGGGCATGGTAAATGGTTACAGCAGCCTTTAAGTTTCTGTTAACAATATCAGGAGGTAATACGTGTTAGTGGTTATATGTTTAATGACATTATTAAAACAGAAACATTTAGACTAACTAGGGAAGAATGCTGTTGCCTTATTACCCACAGGGGCCTGACGGGGTGCAAACGAAGAAAGTATACCAAATAAATGGCCTTTTGTAAGAAATGCTGTCATTCCTCTACCAGGAATCAACCAAATAAAACGAGAGAAGCCATCGACAATAGCTAGAAAATAACGGTTCCCAGCCTTAGTAAGAGGAAGCGGACCCACAGAATCAATAAACAATTTATCCGTTACGGAATGTAGTGGTCCCGTAAGCGAATAAGAAGCTGGTTTACGCACGTTACAGGGCTCACATGCATTAACCAAACGATGAACATCCTTATATAATGATGGCCAAGTGAGATTTCTCGAATTTTAGTCAAGGTCTTGAACATATCTAAGTGCCCATGTATTAATGAATTGTGAATATAGTAAAAGGTGGAGGGAACGAGTTCAGTGGGTAAACATATTTAGGCTTAGCAGTCTTACCGACTTGTCATTAAAATCCGGACCCTAATGAATAGATAGAAAGGCAAGCAGCTTTCTGCAACCGATTTCCAGTAAATAATTAACAACAACTGTAATTTTACAGCCAGGAAAGAGATCTACCCATCACTTCATAGCAGTGAGCGATACGCATCGACTGCGTTGTGTATATGTTTGACTGTGTACGTAATAAACACGTGAGAGGGTTTTGAATTAGACACTTAATTAAAATCCGCTCAATTAAAAGATAAAAACACGTACATGATTGGAGCGACAGCATCTGTTGGTGAATGTACCTACGCTTCACCTACAACATCTAGGTTATAAGAATTTTAGCAGTCAATTTGAATTTATTATTCAACAGTTTGTGTAATTTTGTCTGCAATTAAAGATACGTGAATCCCAAAAGCAGCTGTGAAGAAAGAAAACCATTCCCTGTAAGAAAGAGATGCCATATATGTGCGTAAAATAATTATTGAAAGCACAGAGACTAAGACTGTTCACGGAAAATAAAATATGTATTTATCCAATTTTTATTCGTGGTCAAGCTAGAATTAGGTGTAATGAGGCTTTCTGATATCCCATGTGCTGTTAAGATCGAGTTATTTTATAAGAAGTAGTAAATAAGGCAGGTGATTGCTGATCTCGTTAGGTGTCGTAGTTGCTGGAATTTGCCGTGGTTGGTGGTCCAAAGTTATATAAAGGTGGAAGCCATCTCGCTCAATCCACACTTGCTTGGACGGAGCTGAAGAGCAGGACCTATTCTGGCCTGGGTGGTGATCACTGTGCATGCTTTTATGATATATAATTTGTTTCGTGAGCTCGGTCGTGACACATAGGTATTTTCTTCACGGAAGCTCAATCCGTAGTGATCAGCACTCTCATTCTGTCAGTACATATGTGCATTTTTTCTCGTTTTAAGTCTATTCAGACTGAAAGAGACTCTCAGTCTGTTTACTGCGGATCCTGTTCAGCTGTGATTCCAAGTTAGAATCATGCCGTAATGTGAATATCGGACATTGTGTTTAACGTCAATAGGAACTCCGAACAATTTTGAGCTTTGAGCATATCCTGTGTCATATTGTTAAAGGCTATAGTGAACGTACCACCCACTATATTGTGGACTCGCACTATTTAAATCATTTAAACGTAGAAGCTCCTGAACGTACCATAATCGCTACATACTGAATGTCAGAGGTAGTTGTGGAATTTTATCGAAGTTGCAAAACGTAAAATAAATGGTGAGAAAATGAAAGAGCCGACAACAGACAAATTCCATCTACATCTACATCTACATCTACATCTACAAGGCTACTCTGAAAATCACACGTCAGTGCCTGGCAGAGGATTCATCTTACCACCTTCACAATAATTCACTGTTATTCCACTCTCGAACCGCGTTCGGAAAAATCGAACACCTAAACATTTCCGTGCGAGCTCTGATTTCATTTTATCACGAAGACCATTTCTCCCTACGTAGGTCAGCGGCAACAAAATTACGTTCGGAGGAGAAAGTTGGTGACTCAAATTTCGTGAGAAGATCCTGCCGTAACGAGAAACGCCTTTGTTTTAGTGATGTCCACTCCAAATTCACCATCATGTCCATACATCTCCCTCCCCTATTTCTCGAATAACACAAAAAATATTCTCGCTGTATTCCGTTAATCCTATCTGGTAAGGATCCCACACCACACAGCGGTACTCCAATAGAGGAGGGACAACTGTAGTATATGCAGTCTCTTTAGTAGACCTGTAGCATCTTCTAAGTGTTCTGCCAATAAAACGCATCTTTGGATTTTCTGCCAGATTTCGAGACAAAGTTTCGTTGTGGAAACTGTTATAGGGCCTCGCATTGAAATACGCGCTAAATTTCGAGCTTCTGTAAAACATCGACAATCTTGAGATTTAGCGTTCTTTTAATTTGTCATTCTCTTTTCGTTGTTTCTGCAACAGTGTTTTGATCTCTATACTGTACCATGGGGGATCAGCTCCTTCGTTTGATAATTTCCAGATTGAGATGTTGTATGATGAGACAAAAGAAATTATTCAGGAAACTGAGGGAGGCAAAAATTTAAATATGATGCGTGAGCAGGATTCTGCAATAGGACAAGAAAAGGTAGGAAAAGTAGTAGGAGAACATGGAAAGGGGCAGAGGAATGCCTGATACAACTTTACACAGACCGTAATTTAATCACCGTTAACACGTGGTTGATCAAACATGGAAACGGAACTGTAGTTGTAATAGTCGGCGAACATGAAATGGAAGCAACAGCTCAGAGGGAAATGAGTAAGTCTCTAGCTTATCATCGATATGATTCAATCCCTACATATTAAGTATGAGTCTGGAGACGTACCATCTGACTTCCGGAAAAATATCATACACACAATTCCGACGACTGCAAGGGTTGACAAGTGCCAAAATTATCACACAATCGCTGGCTGCTGTGACCAAGCGTTTCTAGGCGCTTCATTCCGGAACAGCGTTGCTGCTACGGTCGCAAGTTGGAATGCTGCCTCGGGCATGAATGTGTGTGATGTCCTTAGGTTAGTTAGGTTTGAGTAGTTCTAAGTCTAGGGGACTGATGACCTCCGATGTTAAGTCCCATAGTGCTTAGAGCCATTTGAACCATTTCTTCTTATCACACAATAAGCTTAACAGCTCATGCATCCAGGTTACTAATAAGGATAATATACACAATAATGGAAAAGAAAATTGAGGATGTGCTCATTGACGATCAGTTTGGCTTTAGAAAAGGTAAAGGCACCCGAAAGGCAGTTCTGACATTGCGGTTGATAATGGAGGCAAGACTAAAGAAAAATCAAGACACGTTCACTGGATTTGTCGACCTGAAAAAGGCGTTCGACAACGCAAAATGCGGCACGATATTCGAAATTCTGAGAAAACTATGGGTAAGCTATACGATGAGAGGGTATTATACAATATGTACGATAACCAAGAGGGAACAATATGAGTGGACGACCAAGAACAAAGTGTTCGGATTAAAATGGTGTAAGACAGGGATGCAGTCTTTCACCCCTTCTGTTAAATCTGTAGATCGAAGAAGCAATGATGGACATAAAAGAAAGGTTCAGAAGTGGAATTAAAATTCAAAGTGAAAAAATGTCAATCATACGATTCGCTGATAACATTGCTATCCTGAGTGAAAGTCAAGATGAATTACATTATCTACAGAATGGAATGAACAGTTCAGTGAGTACAGTATATGGGATGCGAGTAAATCGAAGAAAGATGGAAGTAATGAGTAGCAGAAATGAGAACAGCGAGAAACGTAACATCAGGATTGAAAGACACAAAGTTGATGACGTTAAGGAATTTTGTTACCTAGACAGTAAAATAACCAATGACGGACGGAGAAAGAAGGACATCAAAAGCAGACTAGCACTAGCAAAAAGGGCGTTCCTGGTCAAGAGAACTTTACCAGTATCAAACATAGGCCTTAATGTGATGAAGAAATTTCTCAGAATGTACGTCTTGGGCACAGCATTGTAATGTAGTGAAACATGGACTATGGGAAAAACGGAACAGAAGGGTATCGAAGCATTTGAGATGTGGTGCTATAAGCGAACGTTGAAAATCATGTGGACTGATAAGGTAAAGGATGAGGAGGTTTTACGCAGAATCGGACAGGAAAGGAATTTGTGGAAAACACTGACAAGGAGAAGGGACAGGACAGTAAGACATCGGGTAAGACGTCAGGGAATGAGTTCCATGGTACTAGAGGGAGATGTAAAGGGCAAATCTGTAGAGGAAGACAGAGATTGGAATACGTCAAGCAATTAATTGAAGATGTAGATTGCACAAGAGAGGAATTCGTGGCGGGCCACATGACCCCCCCCCTACCCCCCCTACCCCCCCCCCCAAAGAAAAAGGCAAGCACAAGGCAGATTAGCAACGAAATCCGCATCAAACGAGCCTTCTGACTGAAGACTATAACAGTGAATATATATATATATATATATATATATATATATATATATATATATCACTGCGAGCACGATGGGAATTAGTGCGGTTTGGCTAGCATGGGTCCATCAAGAAGCAAAATTGGCGCATTTAGGGGACTGAGAAACCGCATTTCGCGATGGAAAAGGTCTCTTCAACCTCGGCGGGTAACTGTGTGATGTGCATTGCCCAGTCACGGAATAATCTGTACAACATTCCTCGATGGTACGTTGGCTACAGAAAAGTACTTGAAGGTTTTCGAAAATTATTTCATCCCCATTATCCAAAGTGACCTTGTTTTCGACAAGATCGGTTCATGCAAGATGGAGCTCGACCCCATCCAAGCATGATAGTGTTTGGTGACCTGGAGGAGCACTTAGGGAACCGCATTCTGGCTCTGTGGTACCCACAGGCCAGTGGCATGGGCGTCCATTAGCCGCCATATTCTCCGGATCTGCACGCATGTTACTCCTTTTTGTAGGGCTATGTTAAAGGTGTACAGCAATAACCCCAAAACCATTGCTGAGCTGAAAACAGCCAGTTAGGCAGCCATCGACAGCATCGATGTTCCGACATTTCAGCAGGTCATGCAGAACTTCACTATTCGTCTGTGCCATATCACCGCCAATGGCTGCAGACATATCGAACACGTCGTAACCTAAATCCGAATATCTGTAGTGGTGTTTACACGATGAATGAAGTGTGTGCATGCCGTAGTTTGTAACTAATTTACGTTTCTTTTCCGTATAGTTCAATAACTGTCATCCTGTGTATATTCCCGAATTCGCACTTGAAAATAATGGGGTTCAAAGATATTTGTCTACAGTAGGTGATCCGTCCATATATCTATTTGAATGGAGAATAGGTTGTGATATGATCGAACACAGGTGTGCACCACGCATTTACACTCAAGGGAGTTTTACCTTGTACTATATGAAATAAATGAGTGTTGTGCTACTATAATGTTGTGGAAAATGTGTGTAGGCTACAGATGCAATACGCAATAAAATATTGGCACTACAACTCTTCGCAAAATGAATTTGTCATTGATATCATATCTACAGCCGACTGCGTATTTCAGACATGCATTTTTCTGTCATGGGAAGAAACATGTGAGGTTATTAAAAAGTCCCTTCATAGGTGAAATCACTGTACAGGCCACCTCATGTGTCCCTAAATGTGCTTCTAGTCTAGATATTATTCTGGCTGAAACATTTTGTTTCAATAGCTGGGTAGTGAAAGATGTAGTGCAGAGAGCTGGTTTGAAAAAGGTGATTGTGCCAAGACGTCTCACAAATTCCTTGTTTCTTTTCTCTTATTTGACATTACTTTGGGAAATTTAACTATGCTGGTTATTATAACATGACGACAACGTTGGGTATGAACAGCCTGCAGGTAGATGTACATTCTGCGGTCGATGAGTGTAGTGTTGTCACTGGTTAAGCACAACATGGCTGCAGGAATAAGAGACGTTTGGATCTCGGGACTCGCCGCTTCCTGTGACCCCTCACAAGTCATCTATGCACATAGCAAGACTCATCGCAGAACACTACGCAGTGCCCCAGATGACTCAGGTGCTACAGCATGCAAATTTCTGTCGTTCGTGGTAAGACGTCGGCGGCAAAAGACGCTTGGTAACTACTAGTAATCTGTTCATAACGAGGTTGTGCTGACACTCAACATTTAACTTCCAGCTGGATTTAAGCTGTTATCATCCGTGTATTCCCCAGTGCCACTCGAAAGAAACTCTGTTGGTGTAGTCCTTCTGAAAAGACAAATGCGTTCTCTGCTTGCCACACTGTTGAGTCCGTCTCGTCACAACTCGTTCTGCCATCATTGCACTATAGCGAGCTGTCCGTGCAGTCTTTCTGTATAATGCTCCAACGTTCCTTGAACCTCTCCCAGTCGTAACGAAGGCAATAGGTTGATTGTCCACGCTCTTCGGACATAATGTTATCGATCTCCACCTGAAAAGTTACAATAAGGTTAGACAAAGAACCAGTTCTGTTTGTAGTAATTAATATTCTGACTGGTTCGATGCCCAGCAGCCATCATTTACAGACAGCATTATTCACATCTAAGAACGGCTTTTTTCTGTACTGAAAACAGCGAAAATAAGCATGCGTAGCGAGGGCATTTCAATAAACATTTCGGACTGTTAAGGAAATATGGGATTGTCAGTTTGACAGCATCTGGTTGAACAGGTCATGGTGCAACACTGGCCATTTCTGTCAGTGTGTTTACACTAGACCCTGCATACAAAAATAGAATAAGAATGAGCGACAGTTATAAAAATATTGAGGAGGCCATTAGCAATTAAGTACGACCAGAATGTTGCCCGAGGACATAAAGCAGTAAATGTACAAACTTTGTAGAAATAAAAACATTTCTTCTATCTATAGTATGAACTAAACAGTTATTTGTCTTCAGATATTACTCCTTCAGTGATTTATAACTAGCTTTAGTGTGCAATGCAGACTTCGAGTGCTATACTGTAAACTAGAGTAACATTTCTGTTGCAAAAAGTCGCTGCGTTACTGTATGTCCGTCTTTTATAGATATAACATTTCTTAGGTAGGTGATCTGTTTCGTAATACAAAGAACCACTTTTCTGAGCACATACTGAAATCTACTCTGGTCCACCTGTAAGTTATTTTCGTACGACTTCGAGCCCTCGACTTGCATCTCACGTAACGGATTTTGTTGGACACATTCAGCATACCGCCGGGAAACCCAAGGCTTCATACATCTACGTTTTCTTTTTTTTTCGCACTCTTTTTTTAAATGTAAAAACAACGCCGTTGTGTTACACGCAAGCCATTCTGAAGTAACTATTATATTGAAGATCGTTGTTAAAGACAGTATGAAGACAGTGCAGCACCCCTATTTGAACCACCTCAGAAATCTTTGTCAAGGAAGATATGATGAATATTTGATGACAATTCCCTGTCAAAGAAAATTTTATAGTATAAAATGGCCTTGGGATCTATTCTTGCAGGCATCTAGTTTGCTTCATAATATTGCCTAAATTCAAGAGTTTCTATTCTAGTAAGTGTCTGAAGCACTGCTCAAGATCATGTATTGGTAAAACCCTGTGTGCTGTATTTGTATGTTTACTGGAATATATTTCTAGTATCCCTGCTTTCTGTGAGAATTGTGTGAACGCTAGTATGGTACTTTTAATTCACCGTGCTAACTTTCTTCGCACTTTGAGGTAGATGGCTTCGAATCTTGAACCGTTTATTGTGAGAAATCAAGCAAGCAAACGCAAATCTGCTGAAAGAGGGGCCACGTGAAGGTCACTTGCCGCATGTGTAGTCCCGAGATAACCCCGCGAGAGCCAGCAGTTTCTGTGTGTTGTCGCTCTTGACGCTGATTCTGGAGCCGCTATCTGTGACCCGAATGACACAGCGGGCGTCAGCTGCAGACGATGCCAATGGAACTAACGGCCTCAATCATCAGCAACTGATAAAGTACACGAGCCTCGTAAATGCTCCGCACTCTTTTATTTACTTACGGGATTTTGAGTTTAGGCAATTATATAGCTGATCAAGATATCAGCTACAAAGACTCGCAACTCGCAACAAGAGAAGCACAGAGAGACGGTTGATTTATCACCTCAATTATATCATTAAAGAAAAAAAATTCTGCAGATATATATGCAGTTGACATAACTCCAAGTACAAATTAGTCGCTGTTCCATATGGTGGACTGAATATATGTGTCTCATAAGGAATATAAGGTTAATGAGTATATAGCGTAAAATGTAAATTTTCATAACCGGAAATGCCACAGTTAATAAAATGTTTCGGACTATTAACCCCGTATTCGACTCAGTTTCAAATTTAAACCCAACGTTTCGTCTCCATTTGCGGAGGACATTTTCAAGGGAATCGTAGCTTCTTCGAGTGTCCGATTCACACCACGCCCCGCTACTGACAGTGGGCTAGGTGTGAATCGGCCACTCAATGAAACTACTATCTTGTCAGTTGAAGACATAAAGTCTTTATTTTGCAGGCAGTCTTTGTAAGTGAACACGCTGAAGACAAATCTTCGATAAATCTAGGTGCCCATGGAACATTATGGAAGAATGTCTCCTGTTAGTATCAAAAATTTCGAGCTCCAAACGTATACCAAAGAATAACCCCTTTTGTCAACTTTGTAGTATTTTTAAATTTAGGTGGTACTCACCTAAGTATATTAGAACAAAAACACAGCTATTATCTGTTAATGGTTAGTATTTTCATTGCTTGTACATTTTTTGTAGCATTTGAAAATCGCAAAAGGCCGTAATAACATAAAAACTGAATCAACACCGTGGTCAAGGCGTATAAAAGTGTACGAGTGCAGTCAATGGCTGCACTATCTCGTGCTGCATTTATGCAGTTGATAATTTTCGCCGGCCGCGGTGGCCGTGCGGTTCTGGCGCTGCAGTCCGGAACCGCGAGGCTGCTACGGTCGCAGGTTCGAATCCTGCCTCGGGCATGGGTGTGTGTGATGTCCTTAGGTTAGTTAGGTTTAAGTAGTGCTAAGTTCTAGGGGACTTATGAGCTAAGATGTTGAGTCCCATAGTGCTCAGAGCCATTTGAACCATTCTTTTTGGATAATTTTCTCATCTCAGAAAGTAATAAAACAGAGCATGTAACTGATTTTAATAACAGTTCGTCAGGCTGTGTATTTATAGTACACTGTCTAGCAACATAGTGAATTTTGCATTAACTTTTTGGTTAAATCAGTGATCTGAAGTGGACCGTTGTGGAGTGACTGCAAATAATGAGAGCCAATCAGGGACGAGTGGGAGGAAGTGGGTTAGGCAAACGAGCGTACCATATTTCAACAACCTTATTGCATTGCTATATCTACGGTGCAGCTTTTTATCTTAACAATGTAGTGGCATTACAATACTTCGAGCGCAGCTAGTTTATTCCCCATTAACCAACACAGAAAATTCGCTTCTAACCAAACCAGCCAAGAATAGGGATTTCAAATTTACCTAACTTTGTCTGGTCAGTTGAAACCATTATCCTCAGCTAATTCAATTAACAAGTGCGTTCTTTATCGTGGCAAGTATTAGTGGCGCCAAACTGATTTAAACCCATGGACTTTATCGAAGCCGTTCCTGGTTGGCTGTCGTTTTATGGCCATAGCTCCAAAACTGTAAGTTTTCTGCTTCTGGTTATTTGGAAACTTTTGCTGGATTCAACATGACCTAGCTTGCTCTGACATTACTAGTGTTTTTGTCCACTATTTATGCTCATTGAGTAATTATGAAATGACTGCGAAACGATTTACAAGCAATGCAATGACTGCAACCACAATTAATCACGCAGCTGGCTGTATGACGCCAATCTACGTGGCCTATGGAAATGTTTAAAAAACGTGACCATATTACAGATTTGTCTCACTAATTAACTTTGACAAGCCTTGTAATTGTTTTTGCAGTCTGTAGTATTCCAATGCTTTTATTACATTTCATTCCCACATTTTCACTGTTCTCTGGAAATGAATTTAACAAGAATTTTTATAAGATGCAACCAGCAATTTTTTCTTCGATTTTTAGAAAGTTAGAGCAATTACTTCGAGATATGAAAAGTTTGCTGCAGGAATATATTGCCTTTTCCGTTATGGAATAACACCATCATTCAGTTAGGCTGATTTACGGAAACGGCTGTAAACTTGAAGCAGGCCGGCTGGACCGTGAAATGAACTCGCGTCCTCGTAACTTCGCAGTCGTTTTCTTATTGCGCTTCTGCAAGCCCTGGCGCGGTACCACCAGTGGTTGCTTGCCAATACCAAGTGGCTCACTGAAATGTCGGCTGAGTCGTTTCTCTTATTTTCTCAGCACTTCACAGCGTAGACTTTCGTATTACTCTCGATAAGGAAAAAGCAAATAATTCATTCATCTTCTTGGAAATATTCCGAACGCGTTTTATAGCTTCTTGTTTCACCTCAACATAAGATACCTGGTGACTAATTAGTACCACATAGTCTTAAGATGTAGTGCACCCGTCGAAGATTTCTAACAATGTGTGGCAACTGATAACCAAATAGTAAAATTATTTGATCTCAAAATTTTAATATATGTGTTACCGGTTAAGAAGCAGCACCTTCGAGGACAGGGTCATACTTTTGACAAGTGATGTGACGAGCAGTCCATCATTTAAGAGAATATGGTAATATTCTCAGGCCAAATGAAACATAAATATCACACTGAAGGGCACAAATAGTCTCATTGAGACACAGTGTTCAACTCTATGGCTGCAAAGCAGGCGTGTGTTTTCGCGTGCCAACGATCATAGAGGCACCAAATGGCACTCTGGGCTAGAATGTCCCAAGCATCTACCTTCTCCTTAAATTCAGCAATGGTTCTTGCGTGCTATGGAGAACTAGTAAGTTCCTGCTTTTTCCATTGCAAGCCAGGAAATTTTTTGTACACCAGCAAGAGCACTTTCATCCCAAAGGCCGTATGTGGAAGTCCACTATCCTACTGAATTAGCACATCATCTTCCTACTGAAGAAATGGTAGTAGCAGCTGTACTTGTAATGGACACTGGTACCTTTACCCTGCACAAACACCAGATGTGACATCAATATGTAACTGATGGCCTTCATACGACGGAAACTGGGATGGGACCTGTGTGTCACTGGCGAATGATCTAAATACGCCCCTTACCAGGTCTAGCCTGTCTAGCTCTGTAATAAATGTTTCAAAAACTGTTCACATCTAAAATAAGCACTATTAGTGCTTGCAGAGGCAGAACAGACGACGCAAAGTTTTGCTATTTGGGGAGCAAAATAACTGATGATGGTCGAAGTAGAGAGGATATAAAATGTAGACTGGCAATGGCAAGGAAAGCGTTTCTGAAGATGATAAATTTGTTAACATCGAGTATAGATTTAAGTCTCAGGAAGTCATTTCTGAAAGTATTTGTATGGAGTGTAGCCATGTATGGAAGTGAAACATGGACGGTAAATAGTTTGGACAAGAAGAGAATTGAAGCTTTCGAAATGTGGTGCTACAGAAGAATGCTGAAGATTAGATGGGTAGATCACATAACTAATGAGGAGGTACTGAATAGGATTGGGGAGAAGAGGAGTTTGTGGCACAACTTGACCAGAAGAAGGGATCGGTTGGTAGGACATGTTCTGAGGCATCAAGGGATCACCAATTTAGTATTGGAGGGCAGCGTGGAGGGTAAAAATCGTAGGGGGAGACCAAGAGATGAATACACTAAGCAGATTCAGAAGGATGTAGGTTGCAGTAGGTACTGGGAGATGAAGAAGCTTGCACAGGATAGAGTAGCATGGAGAGCTGCATCAAACCAGTCTCAGGACTGAAGACCACAACAACAACCAGGTCTAAGAGGTACACGTGAACGTATCTCACGAGCATACAGTCAAAACCTGCTCTCCACAATGAAGACATCAGAGCGCCATTCCACTCTCCGGTTGACTCTTTCACGGCACCGGGGTAGCGATGCTTGGGGTTGTGGTGGTATCAGTGGTAACATCGTCGGAGTCACATGTGGTCTTAATCCTGTTGCAAGGAGAAAGTTACTAATGTTGCTTCATGACACATCAGGTGGACCGTATGCTCAGACTTCTTCCTCGGATTATCTTCGTTCGGCCACAATTGCTCGCCAAATGCTTCATTCATGATGACTGAAGACCACAACAACAACCAGGTCTAAGAGGTACACGTGAACGTATCTCACGAGCATACAGTCAAAACCTGCTCTCAACAATGAAGACATCAGAGCGCCATTCCACTCTCCAGTTGACTCTTTCACGGCACCGGGGTAGCGATGCTTGGGGTTGTGGTGGTATCAGTGGTAACATCGTCGGAGTCACATGTGGTCTTAATCCTGTTGCAAGGAGAAAGTTACTAATGTTGCTTCATGACACATCAGGTGGACCGTATGCTCAGACTTCTTCCTCGGATTATCTTCGTTCGGCCACAATTGCTCGCCAAATGCTTCATTCATGATGTAGGTCTGTACCATGCTGACGTGCAGAATTTTGTCTACGTGTGTGACAATGTTCCACTGACCAATGATCAAAGCAGCTACACACCAGCAGTTCATTGTACCCAACATGTGCAGCAGTCCAGCCAGCTACCCGTACGCCAAAAAGGCAACTCACTTGGAAAGGCTTAAACTGTTTAACAGGCGTACGTATTCGTCTGTGGGGCATAGCTATCCTCTGTAATAAATGTTTCAAAAACTGTTCACATCTAAAATAAACACTATTAGTGCTTGCAGAGGCAGAACAGACGACGCAAAGACAGGCCTCGTGAGGGCCATGTCGTTATCGATAATTGTGCCACATTGGTCACTAACTCTACAGTCTAACACAACAACTACTCAGTATGCACAACTTATGCCCTACTGCTGGTCAACATAGTCCTTCAAAGTGTTTCATTTTCTTCCGGCAGTATATTTAGTTCAGTAGGGAAATATCAGTTCTATTTGATGAGCCTTTGTTCGTTTGTGTAGTACTAACAATAGGCACTAAATACTATTAATTCAGTTACGCATAAGAATACATTACTTTTCCTGGGCCTTGACATATACAACAAATACTCAATGTACAGAAAGTGTATATACTCCACTGTTGTAACATAATGTGGGGTTTGGATTCTCAGAGTAGATGTGCATTTCCGAACGTTGCTCTGTTTTAATAGAAAATATTTCAGTCTTGCAGGTAGTACATCATTTACTGTCAAAGGGAGGAACTTGCATATATCTGTAATATATTGCGTTCCGGTACGACGTGTTCATTTTGACTTAGCATTAATTAACGTACTTCTTAGGCCGCGCAAAAATGGCAGCTACAGCGTGGTTGCGTTGTAGTCTATCGTTTGTTGTTTGGTATACTATATTTCGTATATGCATTTCTTAGTGTAATCTTTTCGTGTTTGGAAACTGTTTTTTACGCCTGCGGACACAAATCGTGCACTTGTCTAACCTAATGAAGGATTTGGGTTCTGTAATCTCTCATATTCCGAGCAGAGATAAGGTTAATGAATTACCTTTGAGGGTAATGAGTGTGCAAATAAAGTTGAGTGCCTCAGAAAGAATCGCAGATCCATGGTTGGCGAGGGAAGCAGTGCGGAAGAAGAGTGTAAAGGGGAAAATCCAATCCTGTAGCACATATTGCGCCTAGGGAGCTAACCTCTTAGCCAAACAGCCGAATCCATTCCCTAACGTCTTAAAGGGGATAAATTATCTTACCATAAATATTGTTAATCAGGTAGTGAAGCCTTGTTACTCTCTGTAAATCTAGAGAAACAAGTCACGGTTTTCAAGGTTGCTTGGGATTTGCTTTTTCCTATTATGTACCACTTGTGTAAAGGTTACCTAACTGAAGTGGTCAGCAGTGTTCTGGCCCATAAGGGTGATTTACTGAACTATTCTCGATGATCCTCAGGCAAAGACTTTCGGCCCGGTATGGAACGAGCAGATTAACCAACTTTTTTTTTGTGTGCAGCAGTTTGCCGAACCTCTTACCGATAACGTGCGGAAAGCGCTTGCCGCAACCGTTGCTTTCGATGTGCGGCTTTCAGAAGAGGAGATGGCGGATGCTATTATGCAGGACATTAGTGAAGAGGATCACTTGCGCGTTTTTTCTCAGAAAAGCCTACCACATTTCGTGACTTACAGGGTCTGGTCTTTGACGTCGTTGGTATTGCTCTAGCAGACGCCAGGCGTGACACTCTTGAGAGTCGGGCGTCTTACTGGGGTTCAGGAAATTCATAAATAGCGCATGTCTTAGAATGATCAGTGATGACCCAGACTGCTAGCACAATATGACCCAGAGCTGGTATTTTGCATTGAGTGAGTATCACCTTAGTTGGTCTGACTATCAAGCGCACCTTTCCCAGGTATCTTATCACCTGGCTCATATGTTCCAGATGTTTCTCGAAATCTACACTGTAAACGACCATATCGTCAAGACATCTACATCTACATTTATACTCCGCAAGCCACCCAACGGTGTGTGGTGCAGGGCACTTTACGTGCAACGTTGCAAGCACTAGAATTTCAAGTCTCTCAGCACTGAGTCCAAGGGCGAGATAGGACCACTACTCCAGTGGACAATCCAAATGCACCCTTATGAACTTAGATTGTAGTCCATGTGGAAAGTGGTGAATGGCTTGGAAACTTCTGTAACTTGTTCTTGTAATATGCCTGATTCAGGTCCAATACAATGAAAACATGCGTTCGTGTAAACCAGACAAGACATTTTTGAAAACCTGGAAGGGGAACCGACTCTAACACCATCTTTTGGTTTAGCAACTAGCCGAATGTATTAAAAAGAAACGTCAACAGGTCAGACATACAATCAAAAAGCTCTTAGCTATATTAATATGGTACAATAATTTAAACAGAACCTCAAGTACCATTCGGTTCTTGTAAACAAATAACAAAATTTTCAATAAACCTACAAGTAAGTAGAAAATTAAAGCAATTAGAAATGGCACAGGGCCAAGCCTTACTTTCTACTACTGGAGCAAGATTTGAAAGTTAAGGATTAAGTGTTGACCGTAGTACTAAACAATATAAATTGCAAAAACCGGTATGTGGGATAATAACAATATTTATAAATACAATATTTTGCCGACCAGACATCATCACAGAACTTTACACAAGCTTTACAAATAACTGTTTGCGGGCACATGTTCAGTAAACTCACATCTGCTCTGTCACATCTGCACGAAAGAGAATCTTCAATGGCCACTTGTGTCGACTGCCGGTGACTCACACGCCGTGCTAAATTAATTAAATGCTACACAAATACTTGAAGGTTTCTACAAGAGGCAGAGAGCATGATTAATTCATATATAGGAAAGAAAGTCAGTCACACAACAAGAACTGACACTCCTGCCGCTCCCAGGAGGGCAAATAGCTGCAACTGAGAGTTAAAAAAATGTGCAATCAAACAAATCATTATAGTAGCTCAACAGCACTACAAACCAAATACCATAAAGCTGACACAGTGCATGATAGAGCCCAAGTCTTCACCAAGTGCGATGCGCAAGACTCAGCTGTAATCTTCATCTCTCATACCCGATAGAATAACCACCAACTGAATTTGAGTGTTGAGTAGTACTGAAAAAAAAAAAACCCTTCTGTTGATCAGACGTTGACGACGAGACGGAAGCTTTCAGCTTTCAGAGCAGTGCGGCCTGCACATCCCGTACCACGGCCGGTTGACCGAGAAACAACCTGCTACTCTCTTTTTCTCTCTCCCTCTCTCTCTGGTGTATCTTCCAGACTTCCGCAGATCGGAAACTGCCGGTCCGGCTGCCTGTTGGTCTCTAGTCTCAACACCAGCACGTAACCCCAACCACCAACTTTCTGCTCCTGTCCAGCAAACGCTCCGATCGCTCTCCTCAAACAAGAATCAATATCGCACTTGTGCGCTGCTTAAACGACCTACACAAACTGCGGCGCGCATCCTCTCACCACGAATAGGACCAGTGATAGGAGAAATCGACACATACGTATGAGCCTCCTGGACTACTACCGCTGCTCGTACACCTACGTATAAATTAACTTATCCAATAGTAAAGAATCCTAAATATTGATCTCCATTAATCCCCGTTGTCTATTGTTAGAATATGAATTGCAGTCCACCTACTAAAAATAATAGTAGTTCATTCTTCACTTCATCATTCCTTATCGATTGCTCCGATCATGTGCATCATTTGAAATAACGATCAACAAGCAACTGGACGTAGCACCTGCTCGAATTTAAAAAAAAGGAAAAAAAAGATTACCAAAATCAGTTTACAGGGATGCCAGAACTGAATGTACGTTATTTTGTAAAAGAAGAAAAAATACCACACTTATCGATGTACTCACTCAGGTGTGGCTTTCTGGAATGTAAGACATTTGCGTAAAGCTATCTCATTAAGTCAGTATGCGTCTGAGACGCTCTGCTAAACCCGCGGCACAGGTCAGGTAGTTTAAATTGCGGAAAGGGGCCAAAATAAGCGGCTGTCAGTTACACTCGAACATACAAGTTCATTTATATGACCAAACATTACAAGAGCCAAGAAAATTTTCAAAAAACTGAAGAACACAAGAACTTAATTACCGGCTGAACGCGCCATACAATCTCATGCCTTAAGGGCAAGACCACTTTAATTTAAAATCGGCTGAATGCCAGTACTTAGGACCCATACCAAAATCAGAAATTTAAAAGGCAGAAGGCCTAACTTAAATCAGTTCTTTCAGTTAGGCTGAAGACCCAAACAATCTCATACCTTAAGAGCAAAACAACTTAAAAAAAAAAAAACGGCTGAAGGCCCATCTCTTAAGACTCAAACCAAAATTAAATTTTTTAAAAGACCAAAGACCTTACCTTAAAACAGTTCTTTAAATTAGGGTGAAAGCCCAAACAATCTTATGCCTTAAGGGCAAAACAACCTTAATTTAAAAATCGGCTAGAGGCCATACTTGTACAAACAACGAGAACAAATAAGAAAAGGAATACAGAAGTTTCCGAGGTTCGGCCTGGAATTAAAACTAACGCTCACTTAGGTGAGACAGGTAGTTGGCCAAACCATTCTAGATCCGATGACAACCCAACCGACAGACAGTCAACGGACCCACCGACAAAGTAACTTCCGCTCCACCCGACCAGGACGCAACAGGGAGTTCAATGGCACAGCGTAGCAAGAATAGGCGCCAACAACCAATTATACATTGAGCTGTCAAACTACACACCGTGCTGGACAGCAACAACACGATGACGAAAATACACTGCCAGAATTTACGTCAACGGCCTAGCAGGTAACCGGAACGGTAATGGCCACAAGGCAGAAGATTCCGTTGGTGCACATCAATTTAAAATAACCAAGTACAGTTAAACTCCACCGGAGGGTGGCTAAAATTTGCCAACTTGAAAACACACGACTTTGCTCGCGGGCATGTCCCAACAGCCGACAACGAAATCCAAACGACACAATGTGAACAGTCCTGACGTTCTGGCAGATTAAGGCAAAACCCAACTTTCGTGTCCAGGATCGGTGAGCGACGGACCTCGTAGCGATGGGAACAGCACCACACACTCCGACCGCGCGTAGGACGCCGCCAGCGGCCTCGGCTGAACTACGTGCAGCAGAGATTTCTTCGCTGCTCCACGCCAATGGACCAACTCCCAGGCCCGGAGACGGCGAAAGGACCAAATATACGTCGGCCGACGAGACGACCAGCCGAACGACCACCCAACGGTATATTTTAGTACACCCATTTCTACAGAAAAATGTCAAATAGTGACAAAGATTTCAGAGTCGGCAATTGTACAGAAATATTACGTTAATTTAGATTGTATGTACCATTCATTTTAGGTTCATAATAAAACGGCACTGCCGCGCGGTTCGAGGGGCCATGTCACGGATTGAGTGACCCCTCCTGCCGGAGGTTCGAGTCTTCCCTCGGACATGGCTGTCGGCGCCTCACCGGCGCTCCGTCCCCGAATTCACTGTCGTTGTGTCCCGACTGCACTGCTGGTCCGTCTCCAGCTCACCGCCAGACAAACGATGACCAGGAAATACTATCAGCTGCTCCAGAGAAGGTACGACAGTGCACTTATCGATACGCGCTGCTGCTGCCGCTCACGCACAAATAAGGCAGGAAGTTAGTGACGCCAGTAAATGGAATAAGAAAACGAGGTGGCAATACCGTAATACATGATGACAAACAATAAATGGCGTGAACACGAGCCGTGCACGCCTCAGCGTCCCTCTGTGGCTGTCATCACAGAACACAAAATCCTACTACTGGATTGTTACCCTCTTAGTTTCAAGAGGAAAGAACAATGTTGAACAGTTTTGAGAAGAATGGTCAAGTCAATGACTTCAAATTGCGTTACTGACATCCAATCTTTTAGCATGTCAGCGCTACCGTCCACATTAATGATGCCATTAAGTGAGCTTACTGTGTACTAACAATCTTCTTAAAACATGAACGTACTGAGATCACTCTGTAAGTGATTTTACATATCTATCTACCTGCATCCACATGAACCTGACGTGTGGGAGCCATTATAAGATAAAACCCAGCACATTCTAAACTTGCATCGACCAGGGACATTCCCCTATCTGAGTGTTGAAGCACTGTAGGTGTTCACATTCCGTTTGCTACAACACACCCAAATGAAGCACAACGTATAAGCTTTATGTTTTTTTTTTTTTTGTGCTCCGTCTTTAGGCCACAAGTGGCCCTTCCGGGACCGTCCGGCCGCCGTGTCATCTTCCGAGGAGGATGCGGATAAGGAGGGGCGTGTGGTCAGCACACCGCACTCCCGACCGTTAGGACGGTATTCTGTGACCGAAGCCGCTACTAATCGGTCGAGTAGCTCCTCAATTGGCATCACGAGGCTGAGTGCACCCCGAAAAATGGCAACAGCACGTGGCGGCGGGATGGTGACCCATCCAAGCGCCGGCCACGCCCGACAGCGCTTAACTTCGGTGATCTCACGGGAACCGGTGTAGCCACTGCGGCAAGGCCGTTGCCAAGCTTTATGTTTTTACAGATCAAAATGTCATTGAAGTTGTTTCTACATTTAATTATGTCTCTTGTTTGTCCTGGGCGACAGGACATCACAGTCACAGCCACGAGGAGCAGAATTTAAATCCTCCTCCAGATATCCTGCACCTTGTTACCTAATTTCTCTAAATTAGTTTAGGCGTAGCTGGAATACTTATATAGTAATTTCTGCCACTGAATTCCTTCCATATTCCTGCCTAGTTTACGCTGGTGGAGAATGTCTAATAACCACGGAAAGGCAGAGACATTAAACTCCTAAGTCCTCTCCTTTTTGGCTATGCCCCAAGTTTGTTTCCTCTCCTATGCATATGCATGTGCGATTGTGTGTGTGTGTGTGTGTGTGTGTGTGTGTGTGTGTGTGTGTGTGTGTGTCTGTGTGTGTGCGTGCGTGCGTGCGTGTGCGTGTGTTTGTGTGTGTGTGTGTGTGCGTGTGTGTGCGTGTGTGTGTGTGTGTGTGTGCGCGTGCGGGTGTGTGTGTGTGTGTGTGTGTGTTTGTGTGTGTGTGTGTGTGTGTGTGTGTGTGTGTGTGTGCGCATGCGTGTGTGTGTGTGTGTGCGCATGCGTGTGTGTTCATGTATGTTTTGTGTGAACACCATCCCTTTAATCAGATTGTGTAGGTACATGGCTGATGTCTATTTGGCTACCGATCGCTGTTTATACTGTACTAATGCATTGTGCTGACGTAAGCCTCCTTTACGATCGGAATTCACGATCTCTTTTTGCTATCTTTATTGTTATGTCTTCACTCTTGGTGAAATGTATTTTATAGGTGTTTCAGGCAACTTATTATGCTTACTGGAAGGTTTCTGCAATTTTCGTGAGGCTCTATTTTTAGGTAGTTTTCAGCATTTTTTTTCCTTTTATTCTCCGTTTTTCTGCGTACACCATCAGCGCTCGGTACTGCTGGCCTTTGGAGAGAACAGAATTGTTACGCGCTGTAATTAGAGGAGTATGGCCGCAGCGCAGCTGACAGTCATTCAGGACGTTTCTGTGGTGACGGTAATGAAAGACATAATAGCACACGCTGCTCGTTCTGGCGTCAACACGTGTGTATCACATACATCACACAAACAAGTCTGGGCACCGGCATAGTTATTCATACAGCGGTCTGACAAATAAATATCTTTTTCTCTCTTTAGGGTTTCATTCCCACACGTCTAAATTAATAAACGTACCCATTGAGACGTCTTTCATATAGTGCTCCTTTTGTGACGACATATAAATGTGGCGCTGTTGTATCTCATTTTGAGGCAACTGATCTGTTATTGCGAATATGCTCCGTTGCCAGTTAAAAATGAATCACAGCCACAAATGTCAGCACATTCCTGTGAATATCTTCCGCCACACCACATTGCTTGCTTCAAAAAATGTCACCGCTAGCAATTATTTTTCAACATGTGAAATCAAAGGGGTACAGAATAGACAGCTCAATGCGGTGCCACGCTGTACTATTCGTTGCCATCTATCGGGACGTCATTCAGAGAATGTTTTTAAAGTGATGTTTTGTTTCCTTCCCTTATTGTTTTTTTTATCCCCCACGCCCCTTATGTGCGGGGATTGGGCTGTCAGCGGATACAATCTGCCGCTATTCACCTACATGAGAGGAAAAATTTCAAAATATAGTATAGAAATTGGACACGGCGGAAAATTAATGTTTTACTCAATATACAGACAGATCTTCAGTATAATTAAGAACATAAAAGCCAATTTTTTAATTAAAATATAGACACAGATAAATGGAAAATGATTGTTGTACACGAATATATATAAAACAAGTTGACAGTTAAAAGGTAAAACGCTGTTTCCAACAGATACATAGACGAGTGAGGTGATGACTTAATGTGGACAGCAAGGAATAAGGGCATATTAGGAATGTAGCATTCAAGGAGAAGCGCTTAGGAAGGTGTTTGTGTGGAGGGATATCTGGAGGAGGGATTTCGGAAGAGTTAAGAGGGATGCAGTTCTGAATCAAGACTTAGGATCTGGCTGTAGTGGAGTAGAGCTCAGACAAAGGGAGATTTGGATTTGGATTTCCTAGATCTTGTGAGACTGGTACATAGCAGGGTGGATTTCATAGTCGGGTATGGGAAGGCGATTACAGTTTCACTGGGATAGGAAGTGGAGGGTGTGGAGGAGTAGTGTCGAGGAATGTGGTGGTAGAGGCGTAGAGGCACGGTGAAATACCACGAACAGTGAGAAGGGAGGAAACTAGCAACTGCTCACTTTCGAGTTTACATTTAACGTACAAAACAAGTGTTCAAGATGGAATGTAGGATGCAGAATTTTATAAGTTGTTAGAGGATGCGTGTGGGGGAGACCTAGCGGATCCGATACGCTAGGCCGAGTTCATGATGTTCGAGGGTTCCGTAAGCCAAGATAAAATGAGGGAGTCTATGTTACATTTGCATAGCTGAGGATGGATCGGATCAGGGATGTGAGGTATCGTGAAAGGGTGATAACTACATATTCGCCCAGTTAGTAGTTTTAGTAATTTTCATGTATTGAGGGCTTTCTGGTTAATGGTTAGTAGACGGGGCTTCCATGTTGCTCGATGATTAAGTGTTAGTCTGATGTATTTCACTGTATTAGTTAACAGGATAGAGCAGTCGTAAATGGTAAGGTAAAAGTCGTGCCGATGGAAGGTGTGGATGTTCCGGCTTATAATTACAAAATGGTTCAAATGGTTCTACGCACTATTGGACTTAACATCTGAGGTCATCAGTCCCTGTTACGTTGCCATTTGTTACGTTATACAGGGTGTTACAAAAGGGTACGGCCAAACTTTCAGGAAACATTCCTCACACACAAACAAAGAAAAGATGTGTGGACATGTGTCCGGAAACGCTTAATTTCCATATTAGAGCTCATTTTCGTTTCGTTAGTATGTTCTGTACTTCCTCGAATCACCGCCAGTTGGCCCAATTGAAAGAAGGAAATGTTGACTTTCGTTAATGGGGGAATTTGAAAGCTCTTGTCTACGCAACCCCGGTACCAAATGTAGAGACTCTTCGTGCACGTATTGTGGACGGCTGTGATACAATACGCCATTCTCCAGGGCTGCATCAGCGCATCAGGGATTCCATGCGACGGAGGGTGGATGCATGTATCCTCGCTAACGGAGGACATTTTGAGCATTTCCTGTATAAAGTGTTTGAAGTCACGCTGGTACGTTCTGTTGCTGTGTGTTTCCATTCCATGATTAATGTGATTTGAAGAGAAGTAATAAAATGAGCTCTAACACGGAAAGTAATCGTTTCCGGACACATGTCCACGTAACATATTTTCTTTATTTGTGTGTGAGGAATGTTTCCTGAAAATTTGGCCGTACCTTTTTGTAGCACCCTGTATATATAAAAAAATTATATGTACATATATCTTTTATTTTTTTAATTTATCAGGTGAATTTTTCTTTTGCTAGAGCATGATTCTTTCTCTCAGGGATATAATCTTTCCTTGTCACTTTCACTTACGTGCATAACTAAATATGAAATGGGTTCTTGAACGGCCGCTGTTCTTTATGGACCAACTTTAGATTTTGAACGTTGCCGTTAAATGAATTGAATGTAATTTTGTTAATTTCTATTTATTGATTGCAAGGCAAGGCTCGAGAGAATTTCGATTGTTGCCGTGGAGCGGCCAAGATAAAACTTACTGAACTCATGGAATCTGCATAATTTAAAAAAATTAACTTTAACGTAAATTAATTATCTGTTGCAATTTAGAAAGTTTCTTACAACGAAATCTCTCGCATTTATAGTTACTGTTAACACTATGAAAAATAAATTAATACTTCGGTGCGTAATGGCCGACCAGAGGCTGCATCGGAAGATGAGCTTCCCGCAGCGCAAATACTGAAAAAAATTCTTACTAAAAATAACTAGCCGCTGCGACCATTTGAGATGACAAATATTACGAAGAAATTCATTTTGTGATAACAATACTTAGTTTATTTTAGCAGAATACCAAATAGCTTATATAAAATATGTGTAGCCGCTCAATGGCTGCCTTTCGTATCGCGAAACAAAACAGTGTGAGTGCCACAAAGTACGTCCGCCCTCCTCGACCGTACAATCGCGTCTCTTTTCGATCCTTTTTTATTTTCATAGACATGTTTTAAATAAAGATGCTACTCTTAAATTATCGCTGCATATCAGAATATTAACTGTATCTTTTATACTAATTACATTCATAAAATACATTAACTACGGTTTACAACCGATAAAAATGTCAATATTTATGTGACGTACCGTCACATCCCTTAGACATAAAACTACTTAAAGCTAACTAACCTAAGGACATCACGCACATCCATGCCCGAGGCAGCATTCGAACCTGTGACCGTAGCAGCAGCGCGGTTCCGGACAGAAGCGCCTAGAACCACTCGGCCACAGCGGCCGGCCTATAATTACAGCCGGGCATTTGGTAGGGTTTATTTATTTCGACGAGCCACTAATTACACCAGGAGGCGAACTGATAAAAATCAAGCTGGAGAGTACTGAGGGATTTCTGGAGGGTGCCATTGGCACACGGGAGGAAACATACAGGAGGAGGAGGCTCTCGTATATCCGAAGAGTAGACGACATTCAGGAAAGTGAAAGCGAGGGAGTTGGTGCATGGTTTTGTGTGCTACATAGTCGGTGAGTTGCTTTTCGGAATAGTGCCTATCGTATGCTCAGAGTACAAATGCACCCACATATCTCGAAAAAAAAAATTACACTAACATTTTTACGTACCTCTGGTAACTGTGCTTTTTTGTGTACAATGATATATTAGTTAACTAGTACAATAAAAGTTGTTTCATCTAAGTTCTCAATGACAAATAACTTAAGCTGGATGATATAACGAGATTTTTTGACGCTGCAGAAGCCTAAAAAAGCTTAATAATATATCTTGCAACATTCCCGAAACGTCAGGAACACGAGGTTGTTAGTCTTTTATGTACTTATTTTTTACTGGAAACTTAGTCGTTGGATGGAAGACATGGGGAATTAATTCTTTTTCGTATTATAGAGTTTTTGACTGTTTCAGTAGATATTACTGTAATAACTATTTTTGCTGCTTTTTGGAAACTTCAGATGAATTATATTGTCACATTACAAAGTATGGACTAGAGACGGAAACGCCTGTTCTTTCCTGTGTGTCTAGGGCCTCCAATCGAGTAAACCGGGCGCTTGGTGCGTCTTTTGACGACACTTCGGTGACTTGCTTGACAATGGGGATGATACGACGATGAAGACAACACAACTCCCAGTTCCTGAGCGGAGAAAACTTCCGACGCAGCCGGGAATCGATGCCGGGCCCCTTTGCACAGGATTCGTCAGCGCTGACCACTCAGTTATCGAGGCTGACAATTTCCTGTGAACACATCGGTTCTAGTTCTAAGCTATTCTTTCAGATTCTGTTAGGCGCCCTTTGTATACAAAGTATAAAGTGCACATCTTGGTATATTTTTATACACGGATTTACAAAGTTTGGATCTAGAGCAAATAGTTATATATTTTAAATTATAACTGAAGATAAACGCGTAAATAAAGTAAAATGCGCAAAGTGAAAGCTAATCTGATACTGAATCGTCCTTATGATGACCTGTAGCATAGCCTAATGTTTACATTGTCCTCTTAACTAACAGCACTTGGCTATATTTTCGTCTTAACAAATAACTGCGAAGTACATACCGTTAAGTAAGACCGTGGCCGCCATTTCACACAGATGGTAAAAAATATCGCCCTAGTTCTTTAACAGCCCAGCGGAACTGTCGTCATTCGTGGAATGTACTTAAGGCATTTTTTTACTTTGAATTCTTGGCTGAGATACACAAAAAGAGACATAAGTGGAGCCTATTGTCAGAGTCATCCATGATTTTAAGCAGTTTATACCGTGTTACCCACTTTGATTTCCCCATACACTTAGATGCCGCGGCATGACTCATTTTCGGAACTTTTGAATGGCTACAGAGAATCAAAGCCTCAAAACGCTAAGCGTAAACTGTACTCATGTCTCTTCTTGTGTATCTCAGTCAACAATTCAGAATAAACTAATGCTTTATGGACAGTGCGCGAAGGACAAAATCTCCCTCTGTTGGGCTGTGAAAGAACTAAGGCGATATATTTTACGATCTGTGTGTAATGCCGACTACGCTCTTACTTAACAGACTGAAAATTCGGGAAGCTTATATCAGATAATGGGCAAGTCTAAAAATGTTTGTAAATTTATTATGTACATAAATCTGTATATTGAGCAAGCAGTAAGGGAAACAAAAGAAAAATTCGGAGTAGGTATTAAAGTCAATGGAGAAGAAATAAAAAAGTTGAGCTTCGCCGATGACATTGTAATTCTGTCAGAAACAGCAAAGGACTTCGAAGAGCAGTTGAAAGGAATGGACAGTGTCTTGAAAGGAGGATATAAGATGAACATCAATAAAAGCAAAACGAGGATAATGGAATGTAGTCGAATTAAGTCAGGTGATGCTGAGGGAATTAGATTAGGAAATGAGACATTAAAGTAGTAAGGGAGTTTTGCTATTTGGGGAGCAAAATAACTGATGATTGTCGAAGTAGAGAGGATATAAACTGTAGACTGGCAATGGGAAGGAAAACGTTTCTAAAGAAGAGAAATTTGTTAACATCGAGTATAGATTTAAGTGTCAGGAAGTCGTTTCTGAAAGTATTTGTATGGAGTGTAGCCATGTATGGAAGTGAAACATGGACGATAAATAGTTTGGACAAGAAGAGAATAGAAGCTTTCGAAATGTGGTGCTACAGAAGAATGCTGAAGATAAGGTGGGTAGGTCACGTAACTAATGAGGAGGTATTGAATAGGATTGGGGAGAAGAGAAGTTTGTGGCACAACTTGACTAGAAGAAGGGATCGGTTGGTAGGACATGTTTTGAGGCATCAAGGGATCACAAATTTAGCATTGGCGGGCAGCGTGGAGGGTAATAATCGTAGGGGGAAACCAAGAGATGAATACACTAAGCAGATTCAGAAGGATGTAGGTTGCAATAAGTACTGGGAGATGAAGGAGCTTGCACAGGATAGACTATCATGGAGAGCTGCATCAAACCAGTCTCAGAACTGAAGACAACAACAACAACAACACATATCGTAAACAAATTAGAAAAAATGCGAGGGGAATCCACCACGTAAAATGAATGGTACGTACAATCTAAATTAACATAATATTTCTGTACAACTGTCGTCTCTGAAACCTTTGTCATTATTTAACATTTTTGTGTAGAAATGGGTGTACTAAAATATACGAAGATGGATAGTAAACTAAATTTTACTTGCCGTATCTTTTACTTGTAAATGCTGTGCTACTGACCATGGGGATATTATTGTACTAAAGTGAAAGGTGCTGACACTGTCGACAGACAATGTATGTAAAGTGCTAGTCCGCTTTATTCAGACATAATATAGTTTCTGACTATACTGCTAAACGACATCAGTTGCACTTTCCTAATTTTCTTGCGCACTTTCACGTACTACACCCCCTACTTTCGGATTCCGGGAAAATGGCGAAAGGTGGTTCGATCTGCATCACTCTGGTAGCGGTTTTGCCTCTGTCTGGTATGCTATCTTTTTGTGTGTAATATCTCACATGCGAGCCCTAGTCTTTGAACCTACACATTCCTTCAGTAACCAGCTGTGGTCAACAGATTAAGGTCATGACAGGGGCTGTTATTTTCAGTGATCTTTATCCGTTTTGATTTAAAGTGGCCAGTCCCTCTAAATATGCCATTTCTACCCACCTGTCCCTGGGAATGCGTGATGTCTCAGCTAAGCGCAATACAATGTACTTAACTGCTAAGTTTTCTGCCTGTAGCGGCATCATTAATTTTGACAACTGCGTTTCCATTGTATCTTAACTTGGCTTTTAGTATTTCATGGATCACTTAAAGTAAAGCACTTAAAAATTCTTTAGTTTGTGCCATTCATGAATGACGTGTAAGAGAGCTTTATCGTAGGGTGTAGCTTAAGAAAAGGGTAATGGAAAATCACACGGGTCAATCAGCTGTTTAAGATTAGATTTATATATCGGGGATGAGTTACACGGATAAGTGTTGGATATTTTTTTCCTTCCATTTCTGATTCATGCCCTGAGAACAACCTGTCAACTCGCAAAATCGTTTAGAGGTCGTATATAAAATATCACAGGGAAATTAACCCTAACTGAAACATGCTACCAAAGGCGTTCAAATGCTCTGCTGATATCAATCAAATGAATCGTGCTCACACGCCCTAACTGCAACAAACACCAAAATGCATACACTAATTTTGCTACTTTGTGTGTCATGTGGGGCTCGTTATTCGGGTTGAAATGTGTTGTACAACGCCCATCGACAAGGGATGAATCTGGGGAATTTCTGAAAGTATTTAATAAATCTGGTCGTGTAAATATTAAGCTAGCTGTACGAACACAATAGAAATTACGTGTATTTAGCATAAATAAGGAATGAGCAGTAGTGATAGGCCAACACATTCATCTTTGGGAACTAGGTCACTGGTGGTCGTTACATTATGACAACCCTTCATTTTCACTCGTTCACCGTTCCTTTTTTAACTAGTTGTGCACGCTACATGGATTTTAGATAAATGTCTAGAAAGAAATATCAAGTACATACAATTATAGCTTCCGCATGATAAATTCAGGGAGTGCCTCATGTGGACACGTTGTTTCCATAGACCTTCTTAGCTGAAAGCATTCTTAGAAAGCGTCCGTTTAGCCGGATAACGTGACGGGCCAAAGACCGCTAGCCAGTTACACAGAGGCCGGAGCAGGCTGAACGGAAGTAATGATTATGGTTGCTGTTTACGACCCAACGTGAACCAACACAGCCGTGAGTCACTTTAGACGCAGCCTCGTGATTGTAGCAATACTATGTCTTTGTTTTCCGTTCGTTTACAGAAAATATGTATACTCGAGTATGTCTTACCAGAATGAAATAACTGATAGTAATCTGTCATCTATCTGTCTGACATTAATAGTTTTCTTTTGGATTGTGCCTGTGTGTGAATTAACTATGCATCGAAATGCCATACTATGTGTGTGGAATGTGGAGATTTATTTGGAAAAATCACTTCCGACACAGGAGCGGAGGAACTGCTACTAGAATTACAAATTTTTATCAGCAACGAGGTAAACTACATAAATATGACAGGAGATCGTCAAAGCTTCCTAAAAGAAAAGAAATGAGATTTTATTTCAAAACTTTCATGACATAGGACAAATCATTGCTTAGAATACCTTTTCAGTCGGAAAGGGTAACCAGGTAAAAAGTTGAAAGAGGTACCAAGGTTCATGCACGATATCAATTACCTGTTATTTGAGAAAGGAAACTCAGCAGACTCAGGCAGGCTTTAAGATACGAGAACTAAACGAATGTGCAATTCAACAATTCGTTAAATACGTATTAATGCACTTAAAATACAAATTTTACACACAAATATATTTGAAAATAAAAAGGTAAAGTTTCTAGTGGCTCAGAGCTGATAATTTTACACAAATTGCGGTCGTATAACTTACTACGGAAAAGGCTGGAAAAATATGTCTATGAAAATCGCACTGAATGGCTTCTTGGTGAAATCATTAGTTTCTTTCACAACACCATGAAATACGACCAATTTTGTGTGTGTGTGTGTCTGTGTGTGTGTTTCGATTGAAAACATATTTGAAACTACATTGCGTGTGCAAGCTTTATGAGATGATTATATAACTCAGTTTTTTAATTAAGTGCAAACTGTCTTCCTGAACCGGAAAACCTTTACGTGCTCCAAGGGATTCATCACGCAAGGTAAATGGCGAAAGCCATATATGTATTGAATAAGTATACAGGGTGGTCCATTGATTGTGACCGGGCCAAATATCTCACGAAATAAGCGTCAAACGAAAAAAAACTACAGAGAACGAAACATGTTTAGCTTGAAGGGGGACACCAGATGGCGCTATGGTTGGTCCGCTAGATGGCGTTGCCATAGATCAAACGAATATTCAAACCTATATCAACTGTGTTTTTTTAAAATAGGAACCCCCATTTTTATTACATATTAGTGCAGTACGTAAAGAATAAGAATGTTTTAGTTAGATCACTTTTTTCGCTTTGTGATGGATGGCGCTGTGATAACCACAAACGTATAAGTACGTGGTATCACGTAACATTCCGCCAGTGCGGGCGGTATTTGCTTCGTGATACATTACCCTTGTTAAAATGGACCATTTACCGATTACGGAAAAGGTCGATATCGTGTTGATGTATGGCTATTGTGATCAAAATGCCCAACAGGCGTGTGCTATGTATGCTGCTCGGTATCATGGACGACATCATCCTAGTATCCGGACCGCTCGCCGGATAGTTTCGTTAGTTAAGGAAACAGGAAGCGAAAAAACTATTTAAAGTGTTGCAAGTACCCAGCAACAACAGAGGTCCCTATGACAGAGGCCTTAGGTAGTGTGGGCAGTGCCGGTCTTAACCACAAAGGACAAAGAACGAAGCGTAGATCGCATCTCAGTGAATTACGGCCAATCCCTCGCGCGCGAAGTCGAGAGTATCACAGTCAAGGCGATAGTGGAGAGCGAGGAAAATCATACATGAATCAGATTTCAACATCAGTCATGAGATTTTGATTATGACGAAAGTTGACACCTGGCTGGTCTCTCGGCCACTTATCGTCATCCAAAAACCAGCCAGCGGAAAGGTTGAAGCTACAAGCAGGTGTACGACTGACGAAGTGTGACTTAAGCGTTTGCACGTTATATAACTATTTTTAACAATGTGTAGCATTGTGCCTAACATAAAACTGTGGTAACAGAAGAATTAACAATATATTTCAAATAATTTTAGTACACTGTACAGAACTTTAATGTGTAGAACTCTGAATGTTAACGAATTGGTTCAAATGGTTCAAATGCCTCTGAGCACTATGGGACTTAACTTCTAAGGTCATCAGTCCCCTAGAACTTAGAACTACTTAAACCTAACTAACCTAAGGACATCACACACATCCATGCCCGAGGCAGGATTCGAACCTGCGACCATAGCGGCCGCGCGGTTCCAGACTGTAGCGCCTTTAACCGCTTGGCCACCCAGGCCGGCTGTTAACGAATTCTCACGAAGCTTAACCTTGCGACTCAAAATAACAAAGACTATAGAACAAGCCGCAAACTGCTTATGACCACCCCCAGAGGGTTGAAATTTTAGTCCTAGTAGTGGCAACTATTTATTTACTGCTCGTACAAAATAGATGCGTGTTTCAAAGTTTTACTGCCCCTCAGAGTAGTCACCAGCATTGTGTATAGCCCGTGGCCAGCGATGTGGAAGTCGTAGGACACTTTCACCAGTGAAAGTTGTGTTGACAGTTCGAGTGGTACGGTCTATTACCCGACGAATTTGTAGCAGTTCTGAAGCGAATGCCATGAAGTGTTGCCTTCAGTTTAGAAATCGAGTTGAACTTACGAGGGTTTAAGTCAGAGGAGTGCAGTAGCTGGTATAGCAGTCAGCGGGCCCCATCAGTCAAACAAATCAGTAACAGCTTGTAGTGTACATGCTTGAGCATTGACCTGCAAAATGATGGTCGAGCCCTGCAGAAAGTGTCATCACTTCTGTCTCTAACCTGTTCGTATGTTGTGTTCCAAAAATGAACATCATAGAGGGTTATTACATATGATTGAGGCGATTTCACAGCTCTACAATAACTTTATTATTTGAGATATTTTCACAATGCTTTGTACACACATACAAAAACTCAAACAGTTTTTTTAGGCATTCACAAATGTTCAATATGTGCCCCTTTAGTGATTCGGCAGACATCAAGCCGATAATCAAGTTCCTCCCACACTCGGCGCAGCATGTCCCCATCAATGAGTTCGAAAGCATCGTTAATGCGAGCTCGCAGTTCTGGCACGTTTCTTGGTAGAGGAGGTTTAAACACTGAATCCTTCACGTAACCCCACAGAAAGAAATCGCATGGGGTTAAGTCGGGAGAGCGTGGAGGCCATGACATGAATTGCTGATCATGATCTCCACCACGACCGATCCATCGGTTTTCCAATCTCCTGTTTAAGAAATGCCGAACATCATGATGGAAGTGCGGTGGAGCACCATCCTGTTGAAAGATGAAGTCGGCGTTGACGGTCTCCAGTTGTGGCATGAGCCAATTTTCCAGCATGTCCAGATACACGTGTCCTGTAACGTTTTTTCGCAGAAGAAAAAGGGGCCGTAAACTTTAAACCGTGAGATTGCACAAAACACGTTAACTTTTGGTGAATTGCGAATTTACTGCACGAATGCGTGAGGATTCTCTACCGCCCAGATTCGCACATTGTGTCTGTTCACTTCACCATTAAGAAAAAATGTTGTTTCATCACTGAAAACAAGTTTCGCACTGAACGCATCCTCTTCCATGAGCTGTTGCAACCGCGCCGAAAATTCAAAGAGTTTGACGTTGTCATCGGGTGTCAGGGCTTGTAGCAATTGTAAATGGTAAGGCTTCTGCTTTAGCCTTTTCTGTAAGATTTTCCAAACCGTCGGCTGTGGTATGTTTAGCCCCCTGCTTGCTTGATTCGTCGACTTCCGCGGGCTACGCATGAAACTTGCCCGCACGCGATCAACCGTTTCTTCGCTCACTGCAGGCCGACCCGTTGATTTCCCCTTACAGAGGCATCCAAAAGCTTCAAACTGCGCATACCATCGCCGAATGGAGTTAGCAGTTGGTGGATCTTTGTTGAACTTGTAACACTACGCTATCGCGCACGATACTTATTAAAGCCTGTACTATGGTAAGTTGACGGGCTTCACCTTATAAGAAAGGATTTTGGTATATATGTTGACCGCGTGTACCTGAATGTGGAGACAAAATCAGACTTTCACCCACTCAATAACAACAATGATATGTCAAGCAAGTCTGAAGTGCAACTACACGTTAGGATGGACAAGAAACAATACAGAAGATGCTACCAAATTGTTAATAATACGGTCGCCAACCTAATTAGGCATTAACTGAGTTTCTTCCCAGTACAAGTTGGTGCACGTTCTTACAAAACAACACGTAACAACACTGCATACTATGGCAAATTTTAGAACCCGAAAATATACTGAACTAACGATTTCACTTTCTGTACTAATATGAACAAGCCATAAATACACAACAATACACTATAATGTTTGCTACAAGCTTCGTACTGTCTATGGATCTGATTAAAATCGGGCATAGGTTACCCTAGAAACAGAACTTTCGAAACACACATACAATGTCAATTTTGAAAAAGGTAAAACACTAATAAATTTTGATTTTATATTGACTTTAACTTTGCTGGTCAAATCACTTCAGTACACTTCAGAATTTAAATGAATAGAAAAGAAACAAGGGGGGGGGGGACCTTGAAACTGTTATGGTCACTGTATTGAAATTCTTTGACTATTGAACTCATTAAGCACTCAAGTTTTCCAATACATGAGTTACTACTCTTTTTGTCGTATTACCTGCTCATTTAACTACTATTATTTTTGTCTCAAATTAACTAAACTTCATTACTAAACCAATTCCAAAATTATCTTCCAACTCTGTCAGACCTCTGTTCTTTGCTTATATTTTCATTAACAACAAAGTTCTTTAAACATCATTCTAACATAGATAGGTCTGCAGGTAATTCTTATTAACATAAACCTTAAATCTTCATTTAGGGACACTCCGATTGCACAACATGTGGAAAGGACCCTGTGTAGGTTAGGGATGAGGATAATTAAATGGTTGGACAATTCTGGTAAAAGTTAAGTTGTTATTGAACAGTCAGGAACAAAAGTAACACTGGTCCACTCGAATACAGTACTGAAAGTTTCAACCTGTTCGTATCGATGCGGCGGTTGGCGGGCGGCGAGATGGCGAGACGCAAAGCACACATACAATCACAGCTATGGCTCTTGATGTATCGGCACTTTACTTCTTCATAGCGTCGCAATATTTTTCCATTTAGTGCCTATGGAATATTGCCATGCTGTATAGGCGTCGGAAACGGCACATCCGAGGCTCAACGAAATCACGTTTTCCCGGAGAGCCTCCTCGATCCAGAACGTGTTACTCAGACCGATGCCCAACTCCGACTACCTCTGCTGAGCCCGTTATGCCGTGCCGCGCCCGTGTGCATTTTCCCGCGCTCGCCTGCCATCCACCTTTTACCACTCCCCTACAGACAGGGTATTCACCAAAGGTTTCGCATTCCACTTATCCTAATACATTGCCTACGTATGGACCAGGCGCATAAATACAACTTTAACAGCTTCCAACAGTTTCAACTTTTCTTACATTTCCATTTTGTTATAATATTGCTTGAAATTTGACATAAATATTAATATTCACATCGAAAGTTGCTTACAGTTTCTTTAACATAATGACACGAAAAGAAAAAGAAATGAAATCAAAACATTGCTTACACTAATTTATCGAAAATCAGAAGAAAAAATTATTATATGTACAGTTGTTGTTGTTACACATGCCCCTGTTTCCAGTAAATTTTACTAAGTATAAATTTGATGGGAACACTAAATTTTACATTTATACAGTGGTTCTGAATCTTTATGTGAATGTCCCAAAAAAATTTATACCACAAACTTCCTTTCACTCACATTATATGGGTCTATACTTTTTAACATATCAAGAACATTTACTTGTCATTTACTAAAGTGCCTTTTGCACAGTCCAACCTCCTATCACAACATTATTAAAATAGCAAATTACTCATTTTTACTAAATTTCTCAAAGAAATAATTTCAAAATCTGTAACACAAACATTTAATTACAACAGCAAATGCAAATATCTATATACACTATAAGACAATTTATTGCTGCTTGCATTGAATGGCAGTCCATTTCCTTACTTACTAAAAAAACACACAATAATATTTAGAAAAATCACTACATAGTTTCAGCATATGATACAGCATATTTACTGCAAATTGCTCTCTGAGAGTACTTAGGTCACTCACTCCTAGGAACATACAGTTTCAGGTCCATAACATTTCTTACACCTAAAGGTCTTTTGGATTTTGGGTAGATCAGGTAGTAAGCATTATCGTGTGGAATGTTCTGTATTATATATGGTCCATTATAAATATATTTAAATTTGGAAATTTCATGGTTCAGTTCACTAGACTTTTCATGAGTTTTTAAAAGAACATAATCCCCAATTTTAAATTTTGAAACTTTCAGATTTTTATCGTGTCTTTTAGATCTAGATTCAGCTTTTTGCTTTGCGCTTTTTCTGACTAATTCTTTCTTTTGACTCAACCCCAAACTTGTACAAGGTGGAAACTCTAGTTTTTCCTCAATTAAACTTTTACTTCTGCTGCCTAACAAAATTTCTTCCGGTGGGAATCCAGTAGTTTCATGATGTACTGTGTTCATGAAATTCTCGAAATCCGATATGAATCTGCCCCAGACTCTAAATCATGCCCCTTCCTGGTTTTTCCACAACGCACCTTGGTCGACTGTGACATTGTCCCAAGATACGTTCCTGACCTGTGAATCATTTATATCTGGCGGCTTTTTCGGTTTCTGGAGTTCAAAGTCTTTACTTACTTGAACTCGTTGCAAAATAAACACTGAGTCGTCAGGTGGTTCCTTTTTTCTGTGTTCGGTTCCAACATCTGGATTTTGTTTTGAAACTTCGTCATCAATAGGTACAATATCACAATTAGCTATATTCCCATTATTTTCGCTAGTACCGAAATATTTGTCATCTGAACTATCGTCAGAATCCGACCATTCTGGATCGCTTTCAGGTTCTAACATAAAAGCTTTTCTGACACAGGCACTAAGTTCTTCCTCTGTATTTTCGTCAGGCTTTGATTTTAACTCGGTATCCTCTTTCGACAAAACGGCCTCATTATCAGCTTTACTCACATCCACTGTTACTTCGTATTTAGTGTAATCCTCGTGGACTTCAATTTCTTTCAGGCAATTATCTGCCCCTTCCCCACGGTGCCTTTCGGTAGCAGCTTGTACTGTTGGCGTATCATTAACAGAAGTTACTTCCTCGTCAATGTTTAGGATTTCATCCTCCAATTCCTTCCTATCTTTAACCTTCGTCCTATCGGCAGCACGCTTACTTTGCGCGGCGCTATTTACTCTCTCCTCTTTAAACACGGGCCACGTCAACTTATCGACGTCCCTACTATCTCCTTTTTCACTAACTAACTTCCTTGCTTCATACTCCTTCTTAAAATCCTCCCACTCACATTGCTCGAGGCCCTTGTACAGATCGTCGATCTGCACACGCCAATTACTTACTTCCGCTAATTCATTCTCACCTTTTACTTTATTGCTAATACTGCTAAGCGCACCTCTCTGTGTTTTCACAGTTTCATCTATTATTTCCTTCGCCACGGAATTACCACTCGAAATGTATTCACCAGTTCTTATGGCAAAGTTCGTATCTAATGCTGCCGCATTGCTAGCGGCTTTTCTCTGAACAGCTGTTCTGCTAGGCTGGGCCGTTGCCCTCTGATGCTCCACTCGCCTGTTAACATGTAGCACTCTGCGCAGCGACGATGAGTCATCTATGTGCGCACCTGACGCTTGCTCCGCAACGACACGTTGCGTCGTTCCACGCCTGTCTCTAACCTGTCTCATAACTTTACTGTTAGTCCGGTAACATTTCTTAAATCGGGGCCGGTATGTACTGTCCGCTTCCGTTTGGCCCGCAACGTCCGCGGAAATCAGTTTCCCGCGTCGTTATTATTTTGCGCGGTGTATCCCTCTACGGCGACCTGGATAACTTCTTCTTCCTCTTCCTCTTCCTCTACCTCTACCTCTACCTCTCTGTATCATATTGACGCGAAATCCATCGCCGTCATTTCTTTCGTCATTATTGCGATTATTTCGGTTACCAAAATTTTGATAATTGGCACGACTTTCGCGCCAGTGGTGTTCGTCTTCGACCCTTTCGAGAAATGCTGGGAAGCTGCGGTGATTGCTTCCCACGTATCTCTTTGAATCTTCTGGAAGCTTTTTATATAGTTCCCAGATGATTTCTGAATCGGATCTTCTTCCTCTTAAATGCGTTAACTTCCGGTACCAATATTCGCAGAAATCTTTCAAAGAATTCCTGCCCCTGTTATCATGAAGCATGGCCATGATAAACTCGCGCCATAAATGATCCTGTTTTTGTTCGGACCAATATTCTTCCGTAAACCTTTGCTTAAATTCTTCGAACGTCATTCGTTCGGTATACAAATTAATTCCCCAGCGCTTAGCGTCACCTGCTAAGGCGCTAATTACTACGTTTATCTTTTCCTGATCAGACAAGTGTTCAGGAAATACACTCTCGCAATTTTTGATGAAATCTAACGGATGCCATCCGTTAAGTTTCTTGGCGGGATCGAAGCGTTCCTCACCTTCCAATAGCTTCGTAAGTGGTGTGCCATTATAGACAACACCAAGCCTATCTTTAATTTTACTCTCAAGATCGAAAATTTTGCCTTGCATTTTCGAAGTATTTTGTTCACATTTTTGTACACATCCGGTATCTTTCTCACGTAAATCTCTTTCAGTGTCTGAAACTGCCTTTTTCAATTGTGAGATTCCGTGTTGACATTCGTTTACGATCTCAGTCTTAAGACCGAAAACCTTTTCGTCTACTTTTGTTTCGACTAGAGGCTCTACTTTCTCTTGGATGTTGAGAATTTCAACATCGAACCTACTGTTAATATTGCCAATTTCCCCCTGCATAGCATCCATATTTTTGTTAATTGTGTCAATTTCAAATTTCATAGTATTTACCACAGAACTTAAATTACCCACTTTTTGTTCTACCTGTTCTATTTGTTTACTGATTTTAATTCCCTGTTCTTCTACCTGTATTTTAAGCTGATCATTCTGTGTTTTGAGCTGATGGCTCTGTGTTTTGAGCTGCTCGGCAATGTGTGTTTTGAGCTGACTAACCTGATTACTGACTTGTCTTTGAAGCTGCTCATTCTGTGTTTTGAGCTGCTCACTCTGTCCTGCAATTTGTTTGGTTAATTGTTCAAATAAATCGTTCATGCTTAAAATTTTCACACTGTTTTCTTCTACGGAATCGGTGTGTTCCGATCCTACTTCAAAAGTTTCTTTCGGTTCTTTCTTTATCTGTGGAGAATCAAACATGTCAGTGGATTCGTTCACGTACACACTATCATCTACAAAGTCACCCTCTACTTCCCGTTTTATTCCTTGCTGTGTTCGAGGCAATCTAGACATTTCAATCTGTTCGTTAACATGTTCGTGATATTGTATGTACGCCAATTGCCTTTCGCTAACGCCATCTGTTATCTGGCCGCATAAACTCCTGCTACTGCCATGCGCATCATCCATTACGCTCGGCACATCTACCGTGTCTACTTTCCTGTCCATACTGAATGCAAATTACACCACACTACTATACTTGACGTTCACTGCTATTTACTTTACTAAATATTATTGCAATTCGTGCCACTGAACATCAACTGTTCGGTATTCACATTAATTTGTGACCGACAACAACTGGATGTCCTGTCACCGGGAAGCCACTTGTAACACTACGCTATCGTGCACGATACTTATTAAAGCCTGTACTATGGTAAGTTGACGGGCTTCACCTTATAAGAAAGGATTTTGGTATATATGTTGACCGCGTGTACCTGAATGGAGGCAAACTCAGACTTTCACCCACTCAGTAACAACAATGATACGTCAAGCAAGTCTGAAGTGCAACTACACGTTAGGACGGACAAGAAACAATACAGCAGATGCTACCAAATTGTTAATAACAAGGTCGCCAACCTAATTAGGCATTAACTGAGTTTCTTCCCAGTACAAGTTGGTGCACGTTCTTACAAAACAACACGTAACAACACTGCATACTATGGCAAATTTTAGAACCCGAAAATATACTGAACTAACGATTTCACTTTCTGTACTAATATGAACAAGCCATAAATACACAACAATACACTATAATGTTTGCTACAAACTTTGTACTGTCTATGGATCTGATTAAAATCGGGCATAGGTTACCCTAGAAACAGAACTTTCGAAACACACATACAATGTCAATTTTGAAAGAGGTAAAACACTAATAAATTTTGATTTTATATTGACTTTAACTTTGCTGGTCAAATCACTTCAGTACACTTCAGAATTTAAATGAATAGAAAAGAAACAAGGGGGGGGGGGGGGGGACCTTGAAACTGTTATGGTCACTGTATTGAAATTCTTTGACTATTGAACTCATTAAGCACTCAAGTTTTCCAATACATGAGTTACTACTCTTTTTGTCGTATTACCTGCTCATTTAACTACTATTATTTTTGTCTCAAATTAACTAAACTTCATTACTAAACCAATTCCAAAATTATCTTCCAACTCTGTCAGACCTCTGTTCTTTGCTTATATTTTCATTAACAACAAAGTTCTTTAAACATCATTCTAACATAGATAGGTCTGCAGGTAATTCTTATTAACATAAACCTTAAATCTTCATTTAGGGACACTCGGATTGCACAACATGTGGAAAGGACCCTGTGTAGGTTAGGGATGAGGATAATTAAATGGTTGGACAATTCTGGTAAAAGTTAAGTTGTTATTGAACAGTCAGGAACAAAAGTAACACTGGTCCACTCGAATACAGTACTGAAAGTTTCAACCTGTTCGTATCGATGCGGCGGTTGGCGGGCGGCGAGATGGCGAGACGCAAAGCACACATACAATCACAGCTATGGCTCTTGAGGTATCGGCACTTTACTTCTTCATAGCGTCGCAATATTTTTCCATTTAGTGCCTATGGAATATTGCCATGCTGTATAGGCGTCGGAAACGGCACATCCGAGGCTCAACGAAATCACGTTTTCCAGGAGAGCCTCCTCGATCCAGAACGTGTTACTCAGACCGATGCCCAACTCCGACTACCTCTGCTGAGCCCGTTATGCCGTGCCGCGCCCGTGTGCATTTTCCCGCGCTCGCCTGCCATCCACCTTTTACCACTCCCCTACAGACAGGGTATTCACCAAAGGTTTCGCATTCCACTTATCCTAATACATTGCCTACGTATGGACCAGGCGCATAAATACAACTTTAACATCTTCCAACAGTTTCAACTTTTCTTACATTTCCATTTTGTTATAATATTGCTTGAAATTTGACATAAATATTAATATTCACTTCGAAAGTTGCTTACAGTTTCTTTAACATAATGACACGAAAAGAAAAAGAAATGAAATCAAAACATTGCTTACACTAATTTATCGAAAATCAGAAGAAAAAATTATTATATGTACAGTTGTTGTTGTTACAAACTTCCTCCTGAAGTGTCGTTGCACTGTTATGACTGACTGATGTGAGTGCATTTCAAGCACGACATACGCCTCCTCGGCTCCTGTCGCCATTTTGTCTCACTGCGCTCTCGAGCGCTCTCGCGGCAGAAACTTGAAGTGCGGCTTCAGCCAAACAAAACTTTATGAGTTTTTCTACGTACCTGTAGTGTGTCGTGACCATATGTCAATGAATGGAGCTACAGTGAATTTATGAAATCGCTTCAATCATTTGTAATAGCCATATATATATATATATATATATATATATATATATATATATATATATATATATATATATACAGGGTGAGTCACCTAACGTTACCGCTGGATATATTTTGTAAACCACATCAAATACTGACTAACCGATTCCACAGACCGAACGTGAGGAGAGGGGCTGGTGTAATTGTTTAATACAAACCATACAAAAATGCACGGAAGTATGTTTTTTAACACAAACCTAGGTTTTTTAAATGGAACCACGTTAGTTTTGTTAGCTCATCTGAACATATAAACAAATACGTAATCAGTGCCGTTTGTTGCATTGTAAAATGTTAATTACATCCGGAGATATTGTAACCTAAAGTTGACGCTTGAGTACCACTCCTCCGCTGTTCGATCGTGTGTATCGGAGAGCACTGCAACATACATCGCGTTTCTACAGAATGATCTGCCAACGTTGCTCGAAAATGTCCCACTGGAAACGTGTCGACGTATGTAGTATCGGCATGATGGTACACCTGCACATTCCGCAATTAACACTAGGCTGACCCTTGACAGGATGTTCGACGGGCGTTTCATAGGACGTGGAGGACGCATAAATTGGCCAGCCCGTTCTCCTGATCTTACACCTCTGGACTTTTTCTGTGGGGTACGTTAAAGAAGAAAGTGTACCGTGACGTGCCTACAACCCCAGAGGATATGAAACAACGTATTGTGGCAGCCTGCGGCGACATTACACCAGATGTACTGCGGCGTGTACGACATTCATTACGCCAGAGATTGCAATTGTGTGCAGCGAATGATGGCCACCACATTGAATATCTATTGGCCTGACATGTCGGGACACACTCTGTTCCACTCCGTAATTGAAAACGGAAACCACGTGTGTATGTGTACCTCACCCCTCATGGTGCGTCATGTGCGTCAGTGAAAAATACCAATAAAAAGGTGTTAGCATGTGGACGTAATGTGCTGTTCTAGTCTCTTCTGTACCTAAGGTCCATCACCGTTCCCTTTGGATCCCTACGTAATTCGGTGCTCTCCGATACACACGATCGAACAGCGGAGGAGTGGTACTCAAGCGTCAACTTTAGGTTACAATATCTCCGGATGTAATTAACGTTTTACAATGCAACAAACGGCACTGATTACGTATTTGTTTATATGTTCAGATGAGCTAACAAAACTAACGTGGTTCCATTTAAAAAAACCTAGGTTTGTGTTAAAAAACATATTTCCGTGCATTTTTGTATGCTTTGTATAAAACAATTACACTAGCCCCTCTCCTCACGTTCAGCCTGTGGAATCGGTTCGTCAGTATTTGATGTGGTTTACAAAATATATCCAGCGGTAATGTTAGATGACTCACCCTGCATATATTTCGGCTTCCCAGGATGGCAGACCATTGAGCCTCTCGCGTATTGGAAAAAGAGGAAGACCAAGTCGCCATGACCAATTGTAATAGCAAAAGATCGGTAGAAACCGGAAGATATGGAAAGATAATTAAAAATCCGGTGAACACTTAGGAGAATGCTTCACTAAGGTTCCAGGACACATCGCCAAGAAAGAAGACAGGGGCTCCCTGGGCACAGTAGAGGAAGGAACAACATAGTCAGATGATTCGCGACTACTGAGCGAACATCAAAATCCACTGCAAACACAACAGTCGAATGTCGTGGTCCTTAGTTGGCTTCTATGAAGAATGAAGAAGATATTAAGTGTTCGTTTTAAGTTTAGTACTGTACACAAGTGAATCACATACCATGGAAAATCCAAAAAAGGGGATGCTTGAGAAGGATGTACGCAGTACTATGGTACAATATTGAAATTCAGGCAGACAGTTACAGGACGAAATGAACTACTCCGAGATGACAAAAGTCGTGGGATAACGATAGACACATACACAGGTGGCGTCAAAATCCGGCACACACGCTGCAACATGGAAATGCATTGACGGAACTGTCATTTGCACTCAGGTGATTCATTTGATAAGGTTTCCGAAGTGACTATGGCTGCACGGCGGCAATTAACAGACTTCGAACGCGAAATGGTAGTTGGACACACATGAAATTCCGTTTCGGAAATCGTAAGGGAATTCAATGTTCCGAATCCACGGTGTTAATAGTGTGGTGAGAATACCACATTTCAAGCACTGCCTCTCACTAGGGACAACGCAGTGAGCGCCGGCCTTCACTTGACTACCCTGAGCAGCGGCGACTGCGAAGAGTTAGCAGTGTTAACCGATAAGGATGACAGCGTGAAATAACAGCAGAAATCAATGTGGAACGTACGACGAATGTATCCGTTAAGGCAGTGCGGTGAAATCTGGCGTTAATGTGCTGTGGCAGCAAATGGCCGGCGCGAATGCCTTTGCAGCAGCGCGACATTGCTTGCAGCGCCTGTTCTGTGCTCGTGGTCGTATAGGTTGGACCCTGGACCACTCGAGAAACGTGGCCTGTTCAGAAGGGTCCAAATTCCCGATGGTAAGAGTTGGTGGTAGGGTTCGAGTGTGACGCAGGCCAGGTTGTCAACAAGGCGTGTTGAAGCTGGTAGTGAGTCGATGATAGTGTGCGCTGTATTTATATGGAATGGACTGGTTCCTCTGATCCAAAGGAAGCGGAGATCATTTGCAGCCATTCATGTACTTCACGTTCCCAAACATCTCACTGGGGCACAGCTGTTCGCGATTAGTTTGAAGAACATTCTGGACGGTTCGAGAGAATGATTTGGCCACTCAGATCGCCCGACCTGCACCCCATCGATCATTTATGGGACTTAATCGAGGGATCAGTTAGTGCGCAAAATCCGGAACCGGCAAAGCTTTGGCAATAATGCACGACTGTCATGGCTCAATATTTCTGCGGAGGACCGTGAAAGAAATGTTAAGTCCATGACACGTCGAGTTACTGGACTACGCCGGGCTAAAGGATGTCCGAGACGATATTAAGAGAGGCATCCAATCACGTTTGCCACCTCTGCCTAGTAAAAATAGGTGAAGACTTACATTTATCAAAAGCCCTCTCCAGAAGAGGGGAATCAGGAATCGAGCGCCTGCTACAAATTGAATAGTTAATTTGACACAAGAAGTAGCAGGGGAGGAAAAATTTGTGAGATGGTGTAGAATTTTGTTCTTTTCTGCCGAATATTCGAGTAGGGTGGGTGTGAGCAAATTAGTTCTCAATTTGGAAAATTCGTGAGTGAACTTCGGGTTCCGGCATTCAACAAATAATCAAGTAAAACAACCTTAAAACTTAGTACAAAATGGAACTGTCACTACTGTAACATTTTTATGCGGAAATTCTCTCCAGAATAAAAATAAAAAATTAAATTTGCGTATTCATTTACATATGTTTTCTGTGACATTTCCGTTGGTTTATTCTTTACAAAGGTAAACTGATAGCGCAATAGTGGCTCGGATATTTCGGATACTGTCAGTGGTTCATTGTTTCATTGTCTAAGGCGACAACGAAAATCATACCAAAGATTCACGTGGTTAGCAAACCGATTTCGCAGTCTTGGACAACAATTTGTGAAGTCATACCCGTAAATCCTCCTTCACATTAATCTTTACATATCTTTGCGCGGCTGAATGCATTCCGTTTACGTCCTTCGTCAGTATTACGAATCTTATCTGCTACTACGTGAGGGACTCATGTATTTATGATCGCTCAGATTCGTTGCTGTGAACGTACAGAGCAAATAAAAGTGCGATTGGCGTACTGTAAATGGGTATTCCATGTGAAACGTGTTGCAAAACTGGTGGAAATTCTCTGGGAGCTAACAAGATAAACCAACAACGTAATGCTTGTTTGCGTACTGATCCAGCGTTTTGCATTGAAATATTTATAAAGCCTCACATAAATTTTGAAGTAGAATTATACACAATTTAAGGTGCACACAACACATATAAATTATAAATGTGCGTCGTACAGATGAAACGTATGAAATACGATTCTGAAATTCCGATACCAAAATGGCACCATTATGCCGGATGCTATTTTTGTCAGAGCTACCAATGTAGGACGTCCAAGCAACATTTTTGTAATCTCATTACAGATTTCCTGTCTCACATGAAATATCTATTACATTTCTCTTTCTGTACCTTGTCAGTCATTTTAATGGTAAAGTTTCAGCTGACCCATGGTGACGGAGAAACATGTTCTAAATAAAGCTACTTGAAATGTCAAGAACAGTCATAGTAAATAACATATTATTAACATTGTGATATGTTTTTCACATTTCTTCTATAGCTCAGTTTCAAATATGAGATGACCATTATCAGTGATTTTAGCAGCTATGCCTGCTGTGCAACTCTTCGTATATACACCACTGAGTTTCTTTCAGTTAAGCCCTTAGTAAAGAATAAGTTTATATACAGTGCTAACATAATTTCGGGAATTGTTCGCACCTATAGTTGCATCAGTGGAATTTCAATAGTAGTATGAAATACAGCACTTCCTTCAATTTCTCCTCCCCCCTCCCCCGCACCCTCCTTTATCGATTGTAAATGTTCAAATGGCTCTATGCACTGTGGGACATAACATCTGAGATCGTCAGTCCCCTAGACCTAGAACTACTTAAACCTAAGTAACCTAAGGACATCACACACATTCATGCCCGATGCAGGATTCGAACCTTCGACAGTAGCAGCAGCGCGGTTCCAGACTGAAGCGCCTAGAAGCGCTAGGCCACAGCGGCCGGCTATCAATTCTACTGGGATACTACGTAGCACTCACAAAAACGAGGTGGTAACAGTTCCAATGTATTAATACTCTTTAGGCACAGCACATCCAGTCAATGTATATCTGAAGGATCCTATCCCACCGAGACACACTTATTAACTCACTGTACTCCTATTAGAGATGTTGAGCCTCAAATCCTCATCTGGTCTTGATTTAGGATTTTCTCAAATGACCTAAATTATTGCAGGTCTCAAGAGACCCCCTCCGGTTTCTTTCATTGTACTAACTCGTTAGCCGGCCGGGGTGGCCGAGCGGTTCTAGGCGCTACAGTCTGGAACCGAGCGACCGCTACGGTCGCAGGTTCGAATCCTGCCTCGGGCATGGATGTGTGTGATGTCCTTAGGTTAGTTAGGTTTAATTAGTTCTAAGTTCTAGGCGACTGATGACCTCAGAAGTTAAGTCGCATATGCTTAGAGACATTTGAACCATTTTCTAACACGTTAGAGCAAATACCCTGATGTCGATAAGCCCTTTGTGTAGGTACCTACAGAATTTAGCATTGAGATCTTCAAATCACTTTCAGTAAAGTATCGCACAAGGATTTCTTTCGTCGTAATCTGCGCTGTTCATCAAAACTACATTCATGTTTCCCGTCACCCGTTCCCTCTTCATACTAAAGACCTGACTCATTAGAATAAATTATCGCTTATCAAAATCCGGGCTTGTAAGTTCCAAGAAAGGCAACATGCTGCTTCCTCCTACACAAGTGTCGCGAAATGACTGCCATATGAAAACCACAACAACTAGAGCTTGTGCAAATGCTTTGGACAGCCACACATCATTTTCGACAGTAACTGGACAAGAAGTACAGGGTGATTCTAAACTCACTATCATTTTGTACTTAAACAAATTTTTTTAACCAATATGAAATGGCACTGCAACTTACGTTACAATAGGACATAATTTCAGTACATTTCAATGTGACCTCCTTGCATGTCTAGGCACACACTCCAGCGCTCCACTGTAGAGCGAAAAATCCGCCCATGCATATCTGGTGTAATCTCAGCAGATGCGGCTCGAATCTGCTGTGTTAAGTGTTCAGTGCTGCGGATCTTATCCTGTTTTACCTTAGACTTGATAAACCCCCATGCAAAAAAGTCTAAGGGTGTCAAGTCAGGAGAGCGGGGTGCCCCCATCCGTGGAGAGGCATGACCAATCCATCTGCCGGGAAATGCTTGATTCAGATAATCCCGTACAATGAGGGCAAAATTGGGTGGTGCACCATCCTGTTGAAAAAAAAAAAAACATTATGCATACTCTCATTACATATCAACTGGGGTTCCAAAAACTGTTCCAACATCTCTAGGTATGTGGTTCCAGTAACGGTTTGTTCTGCGAAGAACGCTGTTGACCTCGTTATCCATAACCACACATTCACTTTTGCTGTGTCCCGTTGCCACTACTGCAGCACACTTGGTTGTTCGTCCGCCCAGATCCTGCAGCTGTGTCTGTTCACATGTCCACAGATATGAAAGGTAGCTTCATCACTCAACAAGACATTTTGCATCAAATTATCATTTTCCACAGCTTGTAACAGGTCATGACACATAGCTTGTCTGGCTGCGTAGTCCCCCGCTTGAAGCTTATGTACGACCTGGATATGGTACGCACGTTTGTGCAGCTTGTAACGAAGAACTCTCCATACAGTGGTTTGAGGAATACCAAGCTCCGTGCTAAGTCTCCTGGTAGATGCGGAACGGCTACCTAGGACCGCATCCTGCACACTTTGCACGGTGTCTGGCGTTATGGCCGCCCTCCCTGGACGTTCTTCTTCTGCAACACTACCTGTACACTGGAATTTATTGACGAGGGTCTTGATAGCAAGCATGGTGCGGCCTGCTTTCCGGAATCGTCGGGCAAAGTCTCTCCGCACCTGTTCATACGTCATTCCACGAAGACGAGCACAAACAACAGCGATTGGTTCTCCTTTGGTTAGCATTCTGTCGTAGTACCTGCTAGAAACAAACATTCCGTTACTATATCACTGAAATGTATAGTGACTTTAGAATCACACTGTATATACGGTATTACAGTACCTGTGTTATTCTGATGACATGCACTGCAGCGACCGCAGCCGTTACGAAACCCATCAGATGAATTCGCAGTTGCGAATGATGACTACGATCGGCTGTAGAATGGAATGACGACAGTGAAAATTTTGTGCCGGACCTGGACTCGAAACCGCATTTCCCGCTTACCGCGAACGGTCGCCTAATCATTTGGCTATCCGTGCACAGCTCATGGCCAGACCCAAACTCCACGCCATATGGAAGTTTGGGTCCCAGTTCCGCACAAATTTTCATTGTCGTCATTCCATTATATTGCCGATAGTAGTCATTATTCGCTGTTGCGAATTCATCTGATGTGGACCAGGAGTACCCTCACCTCAATATCGTAAGGTGGCTTGGGTGTTGTAGAACTGAAATAAATGCTATCATTCACTAGCATTCAGTGCATGTTTGTCTGCGTGGCATCTGCTAGATCATGCACTGTTCCAGATGTATTATAATGTCTGAGCCAAATTTTCTGCTGAAGTGATGGCTCACGAGTAAATCTTATTCCAACAGTTTTCGAAAGGCTATAGCTCTGCTGCTCTAGATCCCAGTATTATTCTTGGTGAATAGAAACGTGTAATACCTCATGCGTTTTGAAGTACAAATGTCTGGGTGCGATCCAATGAACAGACTTTGACTGAAGGTCAACTGTTGCCTGAATAAAGTCATGATGGGGACAACAGATGAACATTGCTAAGATTCTGCATGAAACTTCGTTCTGACGTATACAAATTGCATTTCATGTCTGTAAGTGGTCACTAACTGAGGAAGACTATAGATCTCTATATATAAAGGTTACATATTTTAAATGTGCTATGCTCTGTGTCTTATTTGGAGAGAATGGGACGTCAGAGAATTTCTGTTTCCAGTTACGCAATGCCCTAATCGTAAAACGTTTCCAGAGAAATAAAAAAAATCATCTAGATATGAATATTAGCACTAAGCCTTCTAACTTAAATTCAGACAGACAGTTTTAGCCGTTTATGACATCCTGTATGTGGTCATACACGTTAAGGAATCACTGATACCACGCTTGCTGATTGCGCATTTGCACGCAAAAGATAATACAGTTATGCACTTTCCGTTACGAAACAGACCCTAACGCAATATACCGAGGCCACGAACCGACAAGGAGTGCGATATACTTTTTCTGCTATAACATATACAGGGTGGTCCATTGATAGTGACTGGGCCAAATATCTCACGAAATAAGCATCAAACAAAAAAACTACAAAGAACGAAACTCGTCTAGCTTGAAGATGGAAATCAGATGTCGCTATGGTTGGCCCGCTAGGTGGCGCTGCCATAGGTCAAACGGATATCAACTGCGTTTTCTTAAACAGGAACCCCCATTTTTTATTACATATTCGTGTGGTACGTAAAGAAATATGAATGTTTTAGTTGGATCACTTGTTTCGCTTTGTGGTAGATGGCGCTGTAACAGTCACAAACGTGTAAGTACGTGGTATCACGTAACATTCCGCAAGTGTGGACGGTATTTGCTTCGTGATACGTTATCCGTGTTAAAATGGACCGTTTACCAATTTCGGAAAAGATCGATATGGTGTTGATGTACGACTATTGTGATCAAAATGTCCAAAGGACGTGAGCTATGTATGCTGTTCGGTGTCCTGGACGACATCATCCAACTGTCCGGACCGTTCGCCGGATAGTTACGTTATTTAAGGAAACAGAAAGTGCTCAGCCACATGTGAAACTTCAGCCACGACTTGCAACAAATGATGATGCCCAAGTAGGTGTTTTATCTGCTGTCACGGCTAGTCCGCACATCAGTAGCAGACAAATTGCGCGAGAATCGGTAATCTCAAAAACGTCGGTGTTGAGAATGCTACATCAACATCGATTGCACCCGTACCATATTTCTATGTACCAGGAATTGCATGGCGACGTTTTTGAACGTCGTGTACAGTTATGCCACGGGGCACAAGAGAAATTACGGGACTATGAAAGATTTTTTCACGCGATATATTTAGCGACGAAGCGTCATTCACCAACAGCTGTAACGTAAACCGGCATAATATGCTCTACTGGGCAACGGAAAATCCACGATGGCTGCGACGAGTGGAACATCAGTGACCTTGGCGGGTTAATGTATGGTGTGGCATTATGGGAGGAAGGATAATTGGCCACCATTTTATCGATGGCAATCTAAATGGTGCAATGTATGCCGATTTCCTGCTAAATGTTCTACCGATGTTACTACAAGATGTTTCACTGCATGACAGAATGACGATGTACTTCCAACATGATGGATGTCCGGCACATTGCTCGCTTGCGGTTGAAGCGGTATTGAATAGCATATTTCATGACAGGTGGGCTGGCCGTCGAAGTGCCATACCATGGCCCGCACGTTCACCGGATCTGACGTCCCCGGATTTCTTTCTGTGGGAAAAGTTGAAGGATATTTGATATCGTGATACACCTACAACTCCTGACAACATGCGTCAGCTCATTGTCAATGCATATGCGAACATTACTTAAGGCGAACTACTCGTTGTTGAGAGGAATGTCGTTACACGTATTGCCAAATTCATTGATGTTGACGGACATCATTTTGAGCATTTATTGCATTGAAGTGGTATTTACAGGTAATCAAACTGTAACATCATGCGTTCTCAGAAATGATAAGTGCACGAAGGTACATGTATCACACTGGAATAACCGAAGTAAAATGTTCAAACGTACCTGCGTTCTGTATTTTAATTTAAAAAACCTACCTGTTAGCAACTCTTTGTCGAAAATTGTGAGCTATATGTTTTTGACTATTACATCACCATCTACCACACAGCGGAAAAAGTGATCCAACTAAAACATTCATATTTCTTTACGTGCTACACGAATATGTAATAAAAAATGGGGGTTCCTATTTAAAAAAAACGCAGTTGATATCCGTTTGTCCTATGGCAGCGCCATCTAGCGGGCCAACCATAGCGCCATCTGGTTTACTCCTTCAAGCTAGACAAGTTTCGTTCTACGTAGTTTTTCCGTTTGACGCTTATTTCGTGAGATATTTGGCACTGTCACGATCAGTGGACCACCCTGTATAAGCAGTCCATGGCGAGAGCTTTGTACACCGCCATACATTCTGTTTTTCTACAATGACTTCGAGGCCTGTGTCACATGCTCAACCAACATTAATTCGTTTCGATGTATTGGCTCACAGAGAAGGCTGGACATCACATAATGTAAACAGTGCTGCTCCAATAAGAAAAAGGATGACTAAAATAACAGTCACAGGCGGTGTTTCTTATTGACGAAAATGGGGTAAACATCACAACATACTGGAAAAGTATGCGACACTTTGGAGCGTTTCTAAACAGCTGCATGAAGATTATGATCTCAACATTTAATCTCAACTTTTACTGTGATGAGGTAGTAGATGTGCATGTGTCTCGTATTGAGGAGACCAACAGCATTGATTTTACGTATTGCATCCATGTAAATAATCACTGTTTCGGTGCTGGCCGTCCATGGAAAGTGTTGCTCTCACAAAGCCCCGTCTCATACATTATGTGGTAATAAACAATGTGCCAGTGTACAGATGGGATGGAAAATAAACTACCATTTGAATTAGCACCACAGTTGATAGTGTGATAAAATTAACCGATTTTTACAATTTTTCCATAATTTCAACATCAACCAATGACACGGATACCTGTTTGCCAATTTCTGTATCGTTGTGAAACGTCCCCTTAGAGAAATTAATGAATTACTGTGCTGGTAAACCCCTTACGTTATTTGATTTTCAAACAGCTGAGCAAAATTGAACGTACTCAGACATTTCTTTCTATACTTATTCTCATCATCGCTAAACCGACACACAATATTTTTAGCGCAACGCAATCTGACTTTCAATAATCAATACAAAAGAATGGCCCTGACTAACAATAACCTATACCTTTCATGAATCACTTACCTCACAAAAATCTTCGTTACTCGAACTACTACAATGGAGCGAGCGCCAATGCTGCCAGCTAAATAAAAGATTCTAACTACTGAATGCGCTAACTACTGATAGGCATAGTTATCAAATGAAAGAATTTGATAGAGAACAAACAATGTATTTACCTTAATATTGTTCAAAAGTCATTATATATATATATATATATATATATATATATATATATATATATATATATATATATATCAGTTAGTGATATCCAGTCTTACAAATTTACTCTCTCTGATGGACACACGTCCAGATCACCCGCTCTCAAAACTCCGCCATCTCACTCCCCACATCCACCACTGCTGGCGGCTCACCTTCAACTGCGCAACGCTACGCCCTGTGAACAACCAACGGCCGAACACTACAATAGCAAATTCCAACAATGCAACCAGCCACAGACTGCACACAGCACAGCCAGTGATTTTCATATAGAGCGCTACGTGGCGTTACCAACATAAAAACCTAAACATCCTACTTAGAGTTGGTAAACCACCCCTCCACTACTTTGCATTTACCATATGCTAGATTGCGGATGTTGATAGATTAACAATACAGAACGTCCATTCATGATTAATTTTCGAACATATACACCAAAGAATGCTAGTCAGCGTCCTATACCGATGTAGTTTGGTTATCTACATATTTCTAGCACATTCAGTCATTGTGGGTAATTCACGAATTCGATTGCCCATCTTTCACTTTGTGGATGGTAGACATGCAGCATTCTCGCAATCTTAGTATAAAGTTTGAGACTGAATCATCTTCCTGCTATGTCTTTGACCAACCCTTCCTACAACACTGGTAATAACTAAATCCTCAGGTGACGAGATGTAGGCGAGTACTGTTCCCAACATTCCAAGCCGCATGAAGGTAGAGAGGGAGCTGAGTTCATAATTGCTGTTCAGCGAAGACTGCACTGCACCAGTCTTTCTCATGGTACCCATCCAAGCGCACAAGATCGCTCCAGATGTGTGCTTCTTGAGGATGTTAACACCCATTAACGGTGTATAGTAGATATGAGAGTGATGTCGTGATATAACTGCTGTTTTAGAAGAAATGTGTTTCATGCATGACTGAGCTCCAGACGAACATAGTACGAAACAATTTATGAAAATTAGCTGTCCTATCAGTTGTGAAGTATTCTTCTGGTGTTTGGTGGACATACCAGAAGCACTCCGGAAAAAGAGAAATGATCGTGGAACATAAACACATTCAAAGGGCTGCATTGTTCTGGAGTTAAAACGCTACAATGCTAGAATGGTGTGGTTTGCAACCCATTAGTCGTGTCGAACGCAACGTTGTTAGTATTCCAATGTAAGGAACATATATTCTCCCTGCAAGTTTCTATACGATAAACTAAGGTGACAAACTGAAAAGTGATAACACGACCACCGTGAACATCGAAGAAAACATCGATTCTTTGTAACACAAACACTACATTGAGTTGTGGAAGTGTATGATGCATACCATTTATGAAGTTCAACCTGATTCCTGTTTGGCCTACAAAATGGTTGTCGGCTGCCGAAAATGCTTACAAAGAGAGAGAGACTTCTTATCAGGAAGTGAACACCAAGATTAGTAGCCATACGACATTTCACAGTCTTACTGCAGTTTACCACCGCCCCCCGGGAAACTTCCTCTTGCACACAGACGTCATCGTCCAAAGTTAGGTTGTATTGCTCATATGCGGGATAATATTGCCATTTCGCCAAGACGCCATGTCTCCAGAACGCCTCTCATTCCACTGTTAAGGTGAGTAAATTATGGAGCATCAGTTTACTCTCATCCTTCAGAACCTGCAACCTTAGTTATTTGGGTCGGTACTCATTTCACAGGATTTTTCTCTAATATTATATATTGGCAGTCAATTTGTGTAATCTAACTTGATTTTAACAATTTTACATATTCCATCGAATTTCCCTCAATTTTTATGTATTTCACATAAATTTTTAGTTATTCCTCTAATTTTACAGATTTTATGTCATTTTTCACATTTTAGCAGTTTTTCATACATATATGGTCATATTGCCGACATACCCACGTCCCGTTTAATTTTGTACAAGGACATTTGCATATATCTCCGCTTGTCTAGAGCAGGGTGTAGAAGTCAGTTTTCTGTCGATGAACATGATTCATCACACATGCAATGGAAGCCCTCTGCTGATAATGATGTGGAGACTTCTGCTGGTAACGACAGCAGTCTAAGTCACACATAGTACAAGCAACTGTAGACAAGTCGATCATAAGTTATAGCACACAACTGACAAACCCTGAGGTAACAACTGAAAAAGTGGTTAAATGCATGATAAATAACGTGCAGCGCAGTTGATTTCCTTAAGATGTTTCAAACTTTGTTCGTCTGGAGCTACACCATACGTAAAACACATTTCTTCTTAACAATCTGTTACATCAACACAACACTGTCACGTCAAGCATAGTGTGATAAAGGGTCCTAACCTGCACAAAAAGCATGCATCTGGAGAGATCTTGTGCACTTCGATGCGTGCCATGAGTAAGTCTTCACAGAACAGCATTTATGGACTCAGCTCGCTCCCTTCCTTCATGCGACTTGGAATAACGGGTATGGTACCCTCCTACTTCTAGTCACCTGCGGATCAAGTTAGGGGCGGTGCTGTAGGAAGTGCTGGTCAGAAAAATGCAGGGAGATGCTTCAATCACCAATTTTATCCTAATAATTCGAGAATGCTCTATGACTCCCTTCCTTATAAGGAAATATGGGCAATCGTAATCGTAAATTACTCACTGTGATCCAGGTGCTAGAAATATGTAGATAATCTATCCATGTCGGTGAATGGACATACTGCGTAGTCATCTATCTTCATTTTCGTTCTAGTATTTGTCATACAAAGTAGTAGAGGTGTGGTTTACTGGTGATAAAGAAAGTGGGAAGCAGGCAACCATGTCATTGGTCGTCGTGGAAATTATGGAAAAATGGCAAAAATCACTAAAATTGATCAACTGTTGTGCTAATTATAATACATGGACAATGTCTTTTCCATCCCATCCTTCCATTGGTTCATTGTTGTTCACCACATGATGACTGAGTGCCAGCACTTGTTCGAGTTGGAGAGAGTTTTGGTGGGAGCAACACAATCTGGTGATGGTCAGTGACGAATCATTCGTTGCTTACATGGATACAATATAAGGAATCGATGTTCTCTTTCTCTTCAGTACAGAACATTTAAAGATCTGCTACCCTGTCAAAATCAAAGCTGAGATTAAATATGAACGTAACCACTTTCGGGTGGCTCTTTAGAAAAGCTCCAAATTTTGGGATGTCTTCCACACTTTTTTCAGTAAGAATCACTGCCTGTGTCTTTTATTTTAATCATCCTGTGTGATGTGGGAAGAGCAGAGTTTACACCATGTTTTGTCCAGCTTCCTGTGTGAGCCTAGGGATTGAAATGTGTTAATTACAGTTTAGCACCTGACACAGACTCGAAGCTGAGGTGGAGAAACCAAGTCTATGGTGCTTTACAAAGTTGTAGTCCTACAATGCTGGGATACGCTGCAGTAGAAAAATACAGTATATCAATATGTTTATGAACAAGCAATACACGGTCCCTTTGTTATGATTGATAGCTTGTGGGATATGTTCCTCCTAGAGTACAGGTGACGAAACTTTACACTGGTCTGTGCAAGTGACATCGATCATTGGCTGTCTGCTCCAGTGGATCAATACCTGAATATTTAATATGATCGCCACAAATGCTCGATTACAGCATTGAGATGGCACTTGTTATTGATATATCAGAAGAAAGGGATGCAGTAATATCTTATGTTGTTCTCTACTGGGTGACGTTAGGGGATTTTCCTAGTTCTTAGTTTAATTCTGTTGGAAGGAAGAAAATAATGAAGACAGAGATAATGTTTGGGTGACAGAGATGAATGTACCTCAAGGGATGCAGATCCCCTTCAGACTCCAGTACCCGTATGTAGTTTGGAGATGAACGAAAATGCAGTAGCAAAGTCCTTATCCTCGTTCCAGTTCCCATATAATGTGGAGCACTACTAATTTTCGCAATGAGAAACGCCACCGCAACTGCTCATACTGTCTTTTCTACTACCTCATGTTAGAGGAGATAGCTTCGTTTGGCGCTGGTCTTACGCAATGTACACGGTTCACAGCGCTATGACAAGATGTTCTCATTTCCACAAGTGGCCTAAACACTGTCCTGTAGTATTAACTCAGCTAACATTGTTTTTTAGCGTGATGCAGAAGGTGTTGGTTATAGCGCTTTCTATCTTCCGCTCAGGTCCGACTTAAACTGTATTGATCACATGGACAAAGCTGCAAGGGGGGGGGGGGGGGGGGAATCTGAGGAGATGTAACAAGTCTCAGAGGGACTGACTAAAAAACCACACTGGAGTTTTGCTGTATGGGGTTCTTAGGAGATAGGTCCTAAAAGGGTGACTCATTTGAAGATATGAGAATGCCGTGGGTATGATTCGCTAATGGCTGTAATCATCGAAACACAAACAATGAATGCATAGACTTGATTCCAAATCGTCGACAGCATTTTTATGAGAAAGCCTAACACTGTAGATGTGAAAAGCTGGTGTACTGGTCCTATGAGTTTGCACATTTCTTATGACTTCAGTCCAGAGTTGCATTTCTTAAGTAATTTCTCAGATGGTACACCATCTAGTTTATATGATAATTCTCAGTCAACCATCGTCGCCACTCGCCTATAAACCTGTGGATATTGCACAAATCTGTGTTACACTGTTTATATTGTACTGACATAGGTTGCACTACAAGTACTGTTTGTTAGTGTGGGAAAATATCAAGCAGCGCCAAGAGCGAGAGGCTGACATCGACTTAATATCTCGATCCTTAGCTGAATCACCTTCTAAATTCGGTGATAAGGGTTATTTTATTAAGGGCTTACACCACTGGTGACGTGCACTTATAGTTTTGTTCTGTTAATACACATCTCAGAATCACCATCTATATTCAATGTCACGATATTTCTAAGGAGGACCACTTCATTCAGAAGCAGTATTACACCTCAATTTGTGAAGCATGTGCAGCTTTTAAAATACATATTGTTAACGATACCAGTGTTTGCTTACAGAACCAAGACCACCTTTTATGATGGGTGACAGTAACATGGTCGTTTCGATAGTGTTTCTTACATCTGGTCACTTATAAGACGATTACGTCTCTCTTCCTAAGATGCACTGGTGCCACTCAAGAAAAAATAAATGTAGCATATCCATCCATGGCGGATTTTCGCTCACTATTGTGTGGTGCCACCAGCATTCAGTCATAGGCGAAGTATTATACACAGTAAGGGGTGTGGGATAGATTTGTTGTGATTGGCAGGTTTATTAAATTTGTGTTGGTGTGTAAAGTTACAGTGGTCATTGTCCAGAAATTTGTTACGAAAATGGCTAGGTCCTGTCGTAAGGGAGGCGTGGATTTGACATGGGAGACTGCCATTTGATTTCAACGCACTGATGACTGTAACCCAACGATGGAGCCCTCTGGATAGCTAAATAAGGAAGTATTGCTCAGTATGCATTCGATGGCTCTGGGATCTTGTGTTTTACATGTATTCTCCATTCAAAATTGAGTGATTCAGTATCGATAACTGCCAAGTGCCGGCACTGGACATATTGATAACACTCGAATATCTGTCACTCCCATGACCGCCGGATCTCCCCCATCTCCTCCATGGCTGGGTTGGTGCAGTCTGGCATACACATGTGTCAACGATTGTGGCAATTTTCTCGTGCCTCTGACCACTGGCGCTGGCAGTGTATGGGAAGACAGGTATGCTGTACATGGACATCAGGGAGGTGAGTTGGCTGTATGTACAAATGGTTTCAGCGATCTCATGCATCTAGGCATGACAGCTACTGGGATCATGATTTAGTGCTCCTCAATACATTACAGCGCACTCTGTCTTGTAGGTTCATTTGTTGTTGTTCCTGTCCTTTCAGGCAGCAGACCCTTCTTCCTCATCCTCCTGCTTCTCCTCTTCCTCCACCTGCTTATTTTTTGCCCTGGTGTAGCAGAGAGAACCAACTTAGTGTTTGTATAGTGCTTTAAAAACCCAATAGCAACTTCCGGTACCTGACCAATTTTTTGCTTAAGATAGTGGTATTGAGAGCACACTCACCAGTCCTACCCCTCTGCAGATTGATTAAGGGTATAGCATCCAAATGAGCTGAATTTGACATTTTGAGCTACCTCTAACGTAAGGAACGTTCTACCAGATGACCTAACTGAGCCAGTATCCACCTACAGGAGCGAATGGCAAAAAAATTCCAGTAGGGTTTTGAGACTGGATGGTTGCAGGATCTAATCGTGCCAAATATTGCAAGTCTAGTATCCACCAATATGAATCCAGAAAAATGTGCCCCACACAAAGGATATCTATTTAATTAATTAGTCACACAATCAGATAGAGTGAAGAAATATTTCCAAGACATCAGTAGCTGGGGATTTACCAGGTAAAGAAAGCTTTTTTTTGCGGAGTTCAGTCTGACCACGACTAACAGTGTGTGCAAGCCCAGCAGTGTCGTGTGACGGGTGGTGGCCCTGTCAGAGAGAGAGAGAGAGACAGAGAGAGAGAGAGGGGGAGGGAGGAGAGAGAGGGAGGAGAGAGAGGGAGGGAGGGGAGAGAAGACAGAGGGAGAGAGAGAGAGAGAGAGAGAGAGAGAGAATGTATTTTAACAGGAATTTCTCAGGTATCAGTATGAAAGGGAGCCACCACTTGACACAATAGTTTAGGTATGTTTTAAATTTCATGTTCAAGAAACCGTTCACACAGGGCAATCATACAACCATATCATCATTAGACCATCAGACAGACTCCCAAATTGACGATGTTGTAATAAAAATTCCTTGAGTAAGGAAGCAAGTGAGAGTTTTGAAAGCAATTAAATCACCAGGTCTTGATGGAATGTCAGTTAGATTTTACATCGAGTATTCTGCGGCATTGGCCTCTTACCTGGCTTGCCTTTTTTGTGAATCTCTCGTCGAGCAAAAACTCTCAAGTGACTGCAAAAAAGTGCAGGTGTTTCCAGTATGTAAGAAAGGTGAAAGAACGGACCCACAAAATTTCAAACCAATATCCGTAATGGCTGTTTGCTGCAGAGGCCTTGAACATATTCTGAGAACCTTATGTCAAACAATCATCACGGTTTTAGAAAGCATCGCTAGTGCAAAGCTCTCCTTGCCATTTTCTCGCATGATGTACTGAGAACTATGGATGAAGGTAAAATTGCAGATTCCATATTTCTAGATTTCCAGAAAGCATTTGACACAGTGCCACATTGCAAGCTTTTACGAAGGTAAGGGCAAGGTAGTAAGTTAACAGATATATGAGCGGCTCAAAGACTTCTGAAATAAAAGAACCAAAAGAACCAAGTATATTGTCCTCCGTGGCGAGTGTTCATCAGAAAAGAGGTTGTCATCATGACTGCCCCAGGGAAGTGTGATAGGACTGCTGTTGTTCCATACCTTCATAGGCGATTTGGAAGACAGGGAGAGTAGCAATGGATGGTTGTTTGCTGATGAGGCTACGGTGTATAGTAAGGTGACAAAGTTGAGTAACTGTAGAAAGATACAAGATGACTGAGACAAAGTTTCCAATTGATGTGATGAATGGCAAATAGCGCTAAATATGGAAAAATAAGATTAATGCTTACTAAAAGTAGGATCAAATCTGTAATGTTCAGATACAGTATTAGCAATGTCCTGCTTGAAACAGTCATATGGTTTTAATATCTGGGAATAGCACTGCAAAGCAATATGAGGTGAAACGAGCATCTGAGAACTGTGTTAGGGATGATAAATGGTCGACTTCTGTTTATTGAGGGAATTACAGAGAAGAGTGGTTCACCTATAAGGGGGACAGCATATACACCACAGGTGTGACCTATTTTTGAGTACTGCTTGACTATTTCGTATTTAACAGTTCAGATTGAATGAAGACATCAAAGCAATTCAGAGGTGGTCTGCTAAATTTGTTACAATTAGGTTTGAATAACACATAAGTATTACAGAGATGCTTTGGGAACTCATCTGGAAATCGCTGTATGGAAAGTGACATTCCTTTTGAGAAACACTACTGAAAAAATTTAGAGAACCGACATCTGAGGTTGACTGCCAAATGTTTCTACTGCCAATAAGATACATTGTGCGCAAGAACCATGAAGATATGATACCAGAAGTTACAGCTCATATGGAGCCATACAGACGGTGGTTTTTTCATTGTTCTATTTATGAGTCAAACAGGAAAGTTAATGACAAATAGTGATACAGGGTACCCTCCACCACGCAGAATATGGTGCCATACTGTGTATCTATGTAGTTGCAGATGTAGATAAGCGCGACGTGCAGTCTGTGCACTTCACGAAGCTCCTGGCAGGAACTAACAGTATTATATAGAATGCAATCAATTTCCTATCAAATTCTTAGATAAATAAACAAACTATATTCCAGATACTGCTTTGTATCCAACAAATCATGTAAATAAACAATATGCCACATATTGCCTTGTCTACCAGAAATACTTTAAACTATATTCCACACACTTCAATCGATTTCCTAATATTTTCTTTAAATGAATAAATAACCTATATTCCATACACCGCTTTATACCCATAAATTGTTTCACTAAAAATATTTCACAAATTGCTTTGTCTACCACAAATTGTTTAAACAACATTCCATACACTGCAGTCGATCCCCCATCAAATAGATTTCTCAGAAGGATGGATTATCCACAGGGAGTCATAACCTACTTATCAGAACAGTAAATTGAGAACCTATCAATCAAAAGAGGACAATAGGGACAATAGGGTGCTCCTGAACGTGTGCTTGCCCCTGATGTAGGCAACAAGCACTAGGAAAATGGCCTCATACCAGCCTTTTTTTACTACTCACACATGCATCTGAGGATGTGCAATGGCAGCACGTTTCGTTTATTTCTAGTATCAGTTTCACTTTGGAATTTCTCGGCTTGTAACTGACATATTGCGATGACACCAACGTCATTCCTACTGTGATTTTTCATGTTACTAGTTGCATAAGAAATAATGTGGGGTGTCCATTATAAATACACTCCTGGAAATTGAAATAAGAACACCGTGAATTCATTGTCCCAGGAAGGGGAAACTTTATTGACACATTCCTGGGGTCAGATACATCACATGATCACACTGACAGAACCACTGGCACATAGACACAGGCAACAGAGCATGCACAATGTCGGCACTAGTACAGTGTATATCCACCTTCCGCAGCAATGCAGGGTGCTATTCTCCCATGGAGATGATCGTAGAGATGCTGGATGTAGTCCTGTGGAACGGCTTGCCATGCCATTTCCACCTGGCGCCTCAGTTGGACCAGCGTTCGTGCTGGACGTGCAGACCGCGTGAGACGACGCTTCATCCAGTCCCAGACGTGCTCAATGGGGGACATATCCGGAGATCTTGCTGCCCAGGGTAGTTGACTTACACCTTCTAGAGCACGTTGGGTGGCACGGGATACATGCGGACGTGCATTGTCCTGTTGGAACAGCAAGTTCCCTTGCCGGTCTAGGAATGGTAGAACGATGGGTTCGATGACGGTTTGGATGTACCGTGCACTATTCAGTGTCCCCTCGACGATCACCAGTGGTGTACGGCCAGTGTAGGAGATCGCTCCCCACACCATGATGCCGGGTGTTGGCCCTGTGTGCCTCGGTCGTATGCAGTCCTGATTGTGGCGCTCACCTGCACGGCGCCAAACACGCATACGACCATCATTGGCACCAAGGCAGAAGCGACTCTCATCGCTGAAGACGACACGTCTCCATTCGTCCCTCCATTCACGCCTGTCGCGACACCACTGGAGGCGGGCTGCACGATGTTGGGGCGTGAGCGGAAGACGGCCTAACGGTGTGCGGGACCGTAGCCCAGCTTCATGGAGACGGTTGCGAATGGTCCTCGCCGATACCCCAGGAGCAACAGTGTCCCTAATTTGCTGGGAAGTGGCGGTGCGGTCCCCTACGGCACTGCGTAGGATCCTACGGTCTTGGCGTGCATCCGTGCGTCGCTGCGGTCCGGTCCCAGGTCGACGGGCATGTGCACCTTCCGCCGACCACTGGCGACAACATCGATGTACTGTGGAGACCTCACGCCCCACGTGTTGAGCAATTCGGCGGTACGTCCACCCGGCCTCCCGCATGCCCACTATACGCCCTCGCTCAAAGTCCGTCAACTGCACATACGGTTCACGTACACGCTGTCGCGGCATGCTACCAGTGTTAAAGACTGCGATGGAGCTCCGTATGCCACGGCAAACTGCCTGACACTGACGGCGGCGGTGCACAAATGCTGCGCAGCTAGCGCCATTCGACGGCCAACACCGCGGTTCCTGGTGTGTCCGCTGTGCCGTGCGTGTGATCATTGCTTGTACAGCCCTCTCGCAGTGTCCGGAGCAAGTATGGTGGGTCTGACACACCGGTGTCAATGTGTTCGTTTTTCCATTTCCAGGAGTGTAGTAAGTTATGTTTAAACTTAATGCTTACGTTTTAGAATATCTCATAGTGTATACTTTTATGAGACTCTGCCTTACCCTCATACACATGAAAGACATTTATCAATATTTATATCTGTACCAGAGATATTTATGTTGAAGGGTTATATGGGTCACCCATTATATGCACTGAACGTATGTTTAAGTTCGTAGACGACCTGGAATATATAAAGACTAAAAACTACGATACGTTTAACAACAGAACTATGCAGACTCAATCAGTAAATTATGCATAGCACTGCAAAGTATCCATAACAACTGGTAAAAGTGGCTGGTGGGTGGACGTAAAGAAGAGATATCCATGTTTAAAGCTTTCCCGGCGTACTGATTGTTCCATAAAAACACGGGAGAACTGCCGGATATCAGTAACTTGCTGCCACGATATTTCAGCGCAGAGTCTTATGGCGATCTTCAGGTGAATGCCACTGTAGTAGTACTGCCGAGTACGCTTTTTTTTCCTTTATTGTTATTTTAATACCTGAATAAACAGGTAGGCTGTCAGCAGCATGCTACGCCGCTCTTCAGCCATAGTGGTAACAATAGCAGTACACAGAATGGAGAATTAGAAAAGCGAAGGGACGGACAAAAAAACTAGTGGTCACAGATACACAAAACACACGGAGCCGTTCACACTCGACGATAGCGACACTGAAGACACGTTGACACGGCGCACACAACACTGATGAATCCGACGGCACAAGTGAACGTAGAGGCGTGACAGCGGACACTAAAAACACAAAACGACGTCACACACACGAGACACTGATGGCGATGATCTCCGGCGCGCGAAAGTCTACATAGCGTGTTCGAGTCTGGGGACCTGCCAAGAAAGGAGGATGGGGGGTGGGAGAGGGAGAGGGGTAGAGCAGAGATGCCATGGGCAGAGGAGATAGGAGGAAAGGAGGAAGGGGCAGGGGAAGCCTGGGGGAAGAGGGATGGAGGAAGAGGGATGGGGGGGAAAAGGAGAGAGAAGGGAGGGAGGGTGCTTAAAGGAAGGGACACAGGAATTGGGGGGGAGGATCAAAGTTGATAGGAGGGGTAGATGGTGGGCAGGAGGACATCATCAGCGAGGGGGAGCTGGCGGAAGCCACCTTGGGAGAGTATAAGGAGGGTGGAGAGATGGAGACTGGGTGGGATGTGGGAATACAGGCGTGGCAGTGGGCGGGGGTGGGAGAGGATGGGTGAGACAAGCGGATGAGGAGGATCGAGTTTGCGGGAGGTGTAAAGGATCCGTATCCTTTCAAGGAAAAGGAGGAGGTGGGGGAAGGGGATGAGATCATACAGGATCCGCGTGGGGGAGGGGAGACGGATGCGATAGGCGAGGCGGAGAGCATGGCGTTCAAGGATTTGGAGGGATTTATAAAAGGTAGGGGGGGCAGAGATCTAGGCCAGATGGCCGTAACAAAGGATAGGGCGGATGAGGGATTTATAGGTGTGGAGGATGGTGGAGGGGTCCAGACCCCACTTACGGCAGGAAAGGAGCTTGAGGAGACGGAGTTGGGAGCGTGCCTTGGCTTGGATTGTCCGGAGACGGGGGAGTCCAGGAGAGGCGACGGTCGAGGGTGACGACAATGTATTTAAGGGTGGGAGTGAGGGCGATAGGACGGCCATAGATGGTGAGATAGAAATCAACGAGGCGAAAGGAAGGGGTGGTTTTGCCTACAATGATCGCCTGGGTTTTGGAGGGATTGACCTTGAGCAACCACTGGTGGCACCAAGCGGTGAACTGGTCAAGATGGGATTGGAGAAGGTGTTGGGAGCGCTGCAGGGTGGGGGCAAAGGCAAGGAAGGCGTTGTCATCAGCAAACTGGAGCCTTGGGGCACACTGGCGGAGGGGAAAAAGGTGTAGGAGTCGGTGTTATGGATGGTGACGTAGGAAGGACGGTGGGAGAGAAAGGAGCCAATCAGACGGACGTAGTTAATGGGAAGGGCGAAGGTTTGTTGGAGCTTGAAGAGGAGACTGGAATGCCATACGCGGTCATAAGCTCGTTCGAGGTCCAGGGAGAGGAAGATTGCGGAGCGACGGGAATTAAGCTGGTCGGAAAGGAGATGAGTGAGGTGAAGGAGAAGATCGTCGGAAGAGAAGGACAGCCGAAAGCCACACTGGGTAACGGGAAGGAGGCGGTGCTGGCGGAGATGCTGGTGGATGCGGCGGGTGAGGATAGATTCCAGGCCCTTGCTGAAGACCGAGGTAAGGGTGATGGGACAGTAGGGGGAGACGGCGGACGACGGTTTGCCAGGTTTGAGGAACATCAGGATACGGGAGGTTTTCCACAGGTCGGGGTAGTAACCGGTGGACAGGACTACATTGTAGAGCCTGGCCAGAACGGAGAGGAAAGAGACAGGAGCTTCACGAAGGGGACGGTAGGTGACACGATCGTGACCAGGAGCGGTGTCGCGTTTCGTGCGGAGTGTAGCAATGAGATCCTGTGTAGTGGCGAGTACGCTTTTTTTTTTTTTACTTTATTGTTATTTTGACACCTGAACAATCAGGTAGGCTGGCAGCAGCACAATACGCCGCTCTTCAGCCGAAGAGAGTACAGTGAGATAAACAAAGAAGAGACAGCACTTAGAAAAACGGCGGGTAAAAACAGTAGACATATGAACATAAAAACACAAGAAGCCGTTCACACTCGATGACAATCCACACTACGAACTGTTGACACGACGCACAAACACTGAAGAAGACGATGGCACTGGTGAACGATGGAGTGTGACGGTGAACACTGAACACTAAACATGACGGCACACACGATACACTGATGGCGGTGATCTCCGGGCGAGTACGCGCTGTGCTCCGCTATTTAAAGCCTTCTGAGGTGACATTGCGCATGCGCTGCTCAGCGTGCGCATTCATAACGGCTCCGTGCGCTGCACCTCGCGCCCTCCACTGTGAAAGCCTGGCGTATCGGTGTCAGGTCGATTTCCATCTTTATGCAGACAACTACGTCAACTACGAATTTTCTCTATAACAGGATTCCAAGCAGAGTTTTATGGAACAAGAGATATCCACTTAACGTAAGTTTCACCTGAGAAGAAACGAAACGAGTGAAACCAAAAAAAGGACGACATTTTTAACGAATATCTTTTACAGAGACTTTGATGAGATTACAAAAAGCACTGAAACAAGTGAGCCTTGTAGGCTTTTGTCGACAGTGAGCGCGGTTACGCCCTTTGACAGCTACCAAGCAACTGTTTCGCACGTAGCACCACAGAGGGCGTGCGCAGCATGTTGGGAGCCTCTTACAGGCGTGTCAGTCTCGCGTGAGGGACACTTGCTTTGGCAATGAAGAAGGAAGTTTCCGGCTGGCAACCAGAGCCCAGTCCCAATTCCAGCAGCCAGCAGTGCGTGGTCGAGTACACAGCGTCGGCGCCAAGCATGCGTAAGTCAAAGGAAGACTGGTGTGCCAGTTGCCACATGTAACAGCTCCCGTTCAGGTAAGAGGAAGTAATTTAAAATGAACCTAAATAGTCTCTAGAACGAGGAATATTTTTTTATTACCGGTTTCAGTCTGTTTTAGATTATCTCCGGACCCCGTACCATGATGGTAGGCGGTGGGGGTGTGGTGACCGGAGCAGGCGTTACGATTCCACGAACTTCAGCACCGTTCACTGCCACGAGAACCAACTACCACCATAGTAAGTCTTAAGATGGTCTGAAACAGACCGAAACCGGTACCCCATAAAACAACGTTTCTTGTGGTCGGGACTGTTCACGTAAAAATGTTGGAAGACGTGAGGTAATACTGACCCTACGACTTATCTTAGAAGAAAGATTAAGAAAAGGCAAAGCTACGTTTCAAACATTTGTAGACTTAAAGAAAGCTTTTGACAATGTTGACTGGAATACTCTCTTTTAAATTCTGAAGGTGGCAGGGGTAAAATACAGGGAGCGGAAAACTATTATTATTTGTTCAGAAACCAGATGGCAGTTATAAGAGTCGAGGGACATGAAAGGAAAGCAGTGGTTGGGAAGGGAGTGAGACAGGGTTGTAGCCTCTCCCCGATGTTATTCAATCTGTATATTGAGCAAGCAGTAAAGGAAACAAAAGAAAAGTTCGGAGTAAGTATTAAAATCCATGTAGATGAAAAGAAAACTTTGCCGTTTGCCGATGACAATGCAATTCTGTCAGAGACAGCAAAGGACTTGGAAGAGCAGTTGAACGGAATGGACAGTGTCTTGAAAGGAGGGTATAAGATGAACATCAACAAAAGCTAAACGAGGATAATGGAATGTAGTCGAATTAAATCGGGTGATGCTGAGGGAATTAGATTAGGAAATGAGACACTTAAAGTAGTAAAGGAGTTTTGCTATCTGGGGAGAAAAATAACTGATGATGGTCGGATTAGAGAGGATATAAAATGTAGACTGGCAAGGAAAGCGTTTCTGAAGAAGAGAAATTTTTTAATATCGAGTATTGATTTAAGTGTCAGGAAGTCATTTCTGAAAGTATTTGTATGGAGTGTAGCAATGTATGGAAGTAAAACATGGACGATAAGTAGTTTAGACAAGAAGAGAATAGAAGCTTTCGAAATGTGGTGCTACAGAAGAATGCTGAAGATTAGATGGGTAGATCACATAACTAATGAGGAGGTATTGAAGAGAATTGGGGAGAAGAGAAGTTTGTGGCACAACTTGACTAGAAGAAGGGATCGGTTGGTAGCACATGTTCTGAGGCATCAAGGGATCACAAATTTAGCATTGGAGGGCAGCGTGGAGGGTAAAATTCGTAGAGGGAGACCAAGAAATGAATACACTAAGCAGATTCAGAAGGATGTAGGCTGCAGTAAGTACTGGGAGATGAAGAAGCTTGCAGAGGATAGAGTAGCATGGAGAGCTGCATCAAACCGGTCTCAGGACTGAAGACCACAACAACCACAACAACAACAGCAATTGGAGCTACAGACTTTGTAAATTAGTTGTTGTGAGTTTTTAAATGTATTTTGTTTGTATGTTTTAGAAGCACCATCGACTGTTTTATATGGCCAGATCCTGACGAATGTGAACTGGTGCCAAGTTTGAACCCAGCCCACATTCTGTTCACTATAAGACGAAGCACATGGGGCACCTGCAAGCATTTGTTATTGTATTGTAAGTCTCTGGCATATCTATTCTATTTTATTTATGATCATAGTACTACTTTATTTTTTTAGTGTGTAAATGATACTTATTTGACATTACCACACTCCAAGCACCTAGCTCTTTGGTCGTTTAAGTGTTCCGCACAGCTGTTATCGGTATCAGAGCTACTCATACACTGACAAAGCCAAAAAATATTGTCCATTACCCCACGACGTTGAAGGCCGTCTGATGGCGCTGTGGGCACATGAGACGGTAACAAATGTATGTAACCGAGGCATACACGGATGAGGCATCACCCTAGTAAAGATATGGGCTGCGAATGGGGAAATCCATTGGGACAAGCGACTTTGTCAAACTGCGCATTAATATTACGCAAAGCCTGTGAACGGGTAACTTGAAAAAGGATCAGCTGATCGAATGTTCTCGTGCTATGGTCGTGAGCATCTACGGAAAGAGGTAGGGGCTAAATGGTTGGACATCAACAACTCTTCACAGAACGTGGGGTCAGAAGGGTCAAATGGCTCCGAGCACTATGGGACCCAACTTCTGAGGTAATCAGTCCCCTAGAACTCAGAACTACTTAAACCTAACTAACCTAAGGACATCACACACATCCATGACCGAGGCAAGATTCCAACCTGCGACTCTAGAGGTTGCGCGGTTCCAGATTGTAGCGCCTAGAACCGCTCGGCCACTCCGGCCGGCTGGTCAGAAGGCTTCTCTGGTATGTAATGTAGGATAGATGGTGATCTGTGGCATCTTTACTGAAAAAGTACAATGCTGATGCGCTCTATTTGTAGAACATGGTACTTCGCAGCAGACCACTACTACACGTTCAAATGTTAACGAAACAACATCGTGAATTCTATATGGTTCAAATGGCATCTGAGATCATCAGTCCCCTAGAACTTAGAACTACTTAAACCTAACTAACCTCAGGACTTCAGACACATCCATACCCGAGCACGATTCGAACCTGCGACCGTTGGGGCCGCGCAGTTCCAGACTGAAGCGCCTAGAACCGTTCGGCCAGAGCGGCCGGCTCGTGAATTACAATTGCAGTGGGCACAGTACCGTCGGGATTCGACCGTCGATCAGTGGAAAGTTGTCAGCTCGTCTGGTGAAACACATTTTTGGTACACTAGATCCCTGGTAGTCTCCACGAAACTCGAATCGAGCAGTGCGTCACGGCCGAAGGCTGGTGGGAACATTATTATGCTAAGGAAGACTTTCTTCTGCTTGCATGGGACCTGTGCTAATAATCGCGAACCACCTGCATTCCATGTTTGATGTCCTCCGCGACGCTGATGTCATCTTTCACGTTGATTTTTCGGCGATCAAATTCGGCTGATGTACATCCTAAGGAAGCCATCTGAATCGCTATAGCGCCACATCACCGCTTACGCAGGTCATCGTCCCTTTATCTGTGCGAATTACATGATCAGCGCTTAAGCATCTAATGGCACATACCTCCATAAACATACCAACACTCTGTCGGATATCTGATACGGAGCATCGGTTGTGTTGTGTTGTGGTCTTCAGTCCTGAGACCGGTTTGATGCAGCTCTCCATGCTACTCTATCCTGTGCAAGCTTCTTCATCTCCCAGTACCTACTGCAACCTACATCCTTCTGAATCTGCTTAGTGTATTCATCTCTTGGTCTCCCTCTACGACTTTTACCCTCCACGCTGCCCTCCAATGCTAAATTTGTGATCCCTTGATGCTTCAAAACATTTCCTACCAACCGATCCCTTCTTCTAGTCGAGTTGTGCCACAAACTTCTCTTCTCCCCAATCCTATTCAATACCTCCTCATTAGTTACGTGATCTATCCACCTTATCTTCAGCATTCTTCTGTAGCACCACATTTCGAAAGCTTCTACTCTCTTCTTGTCCAAACTAGTTATCGTCCACGTTTCACTTCCATACATGGCTACACTCCATACAAATACTTTCAGAAACGACTTCCTGACACTTAAATCTATACTCGACGTTAACAAATTTCTCTTCTTCAGGAACGATTTCCTTGCCATTGCCAGTCTACATTTTATATCCTCTCTACTTCGACCATCATCAGTTATTTTACTCCCTAAATAGCAAAACTCCTTTACTACTTGAAGTGTCTCATTTCCTAATTTAATACCCTCAGTATCACCCGATTTAATTTGACTACATTCCATTATCCTCGTTTTGCTTTTGTTGCTGTTCATCTTATATCCTCCTTTCAAGACACTGTCCATTCCGTTCGACTGCTCTTACAAGTCCTTTGTTGTCTCTGACAGAATTACAATGTCATCGGCGAACCTCAAAGTTTTTACTTCTTCTCCATGAATTTTAATACCTACTCCAAATTTTTCTTTTGTTTCCTTTACTGCTTGCTCAATATACAGATTGAATAACATCGGGGAGAGGCTACAACCCTGCCTCACTCCTTTCCCAACCACTGCTTCCCTTTCATGCCCCTCGACTCTTATAACTGCCACCTGGTTTCTGTACAAATTGTAAATAGTCTTTCGCTCCCTGTATTTTACCCCTGCCATCTTCAAATTCTGAAAGAGGGTATTCCAGTTAACATTGTCAAAAGCTTTCTCTAAGTCTACAAATGCTAGAAACGTAGGTTTGCCTTTTCTTAATCTTTCTTCTAAGATAAGTCGTAAGGTTAGTATTGCCTCACGTGTTCCAACATTTTTACGGAATCCAAACTGATCTTCCCCGAGGTCCGCTTCTACCAGTTTTTCCATTCGTCTGTAAAGAATTCGCGTTAGTATTTTGCAGCTGTGACTTATTAAACTGATAGTTCGGTCATTTTCACATCTGTCAACACCTGCTTTCTTTGGGATGGAATTATTATCTTCTTCTTGAAGTCTGAGGGTATTTCGCCTGTCTCATACATCTTGCTCACCAGATGGTAGAGTTTTGTCATGACTGGGTCTCCCAAGGCCATCAGTAGTTCTACTGGATTGTTGCCTACTCCCGGGGCCTTGTTTCGACTCAGGTCTTTCAGTGCTCTGTCAAGCTCTTCACGCAGTATCTTATCTCCCATTTCGTCTTCATCTACATCCTCTTCCATTTCCATAATACTGTCCTCAAGTACATCGCCCTTGTATAAACCCTCTATATACTCCTTCCACCTTTCTGCCTTCCCTTCTTTGCTTAGAACTGGGTTTCCATCTGAGCTCTTGATATTCATACAAGTGGTTCTCTTCTCTCCAAAGGTCTCTTTAATTTTCCTGTAGGCAGTATCTATCTTACCCCTAGTGAGACAAGCCTCTACATCCTTACATTTGTCCTCTTGCCATCCCTGCTTTAGCCATTTTGCACTTCCTGTCAATCTCATTTTTGAGACGTTTGTATTCCTTTTTGCCTGCTTCATTTACTGCATTTTTATATTTTCTCCTTTCATCAATTAAATTCAATATTTATTCTGTTACCCAAGGATTTCTATTAGCCCTCGTCTTTTTACCTACTTGATCGTCTGCTGCCTTCACTACTTCATCCCTCAGAGCTACCCATTGTTCTTCTACTGTATTTCTTTCCCCAATTCCTGTCAATTCTTCCCTTATGCTCTCCCTGAAACTCTCTACAACCTCTGGTTCTTTCAGTTTATCCAGATTGTATATCGTTTTAAAGACGTACAAACAAGCTATTGGGCAGGTGGTCATAATGTTTAAGTTCATTAGTGTGCAAGCAATGTGGCCAGTGTACACACATTATGATGCTACACTAGGACTTATGTGGATGGTTTGATAATCCACTTGAGTCCGAAACTGGCTGCCATTTAACAAACATAAAAAAATTCTGTGCAACTTTGACGGTTATGTAAGTTCATTGAATCACAGTATCTTGCTGTCTACTGCCATCCAGTGATGGCAGTATTTGATACTCGGTTGTACTGACCTCTCCACAAAATTTGATAAATATTAGTCCCATTTTTCGAAGAGTAACATCTTCCAATTTCGTTAATATGTGTACTGTGTGATTTTTTATTTGTATCGAAACATCACCTGCCAAAAGTATAGACATTGTGAAGATAATTCGACTTCCGTCTTCTTCTTTGACGAAGGTCTCAGTCAGAAATTTACTTTAAAAAATTTAGTTTGTAGAAATGACCGTCGATATCGCGTGTGCCTGGCACAGGGAGCCACGAGCAAGCACCCAAATACATATCCGGGTAAGAACGTTCTGGTTCTTGTTGACAATACCTTGTGGGTGCATACAAGGAGAAGTGCGCCATATGCCCTGCCAGTTAAGTCTGGATGACTTACAAAGTTAGAGCCCTCTTACATTTGGTTCACTTGTGAGATGTTCCATTAATTCAAAATGGTTCAAATGGCTCTGAGCACTATGCGACTTAACTTCTGAGGTCACCAGTCGCCTAGAACTTAGAACTAATTAAACCTAACTAACCTAAGGACATCACACACATCCATGCCCGAGGCAGGATTCGAACCTGCGACCGTAGCGATCGCTCGGCTCTAGACTGCAGCGCCTAGAACCGCTCGGCCACTTCGGCCGGCTTCCATTAATTCGTTTTCATTTAGGCGAAGCAGTTCCATGAAACCGTCATAATGTAATCACTTCATGCATTAATTAGATTTATGATTTTGTGACTAGTCGCGCTCGAGCAATAGAAAAGTGATAATAACTCTGTGAATACTGGTTATTGTGGAAAATGGTTCATACTTTTCCTATTCCTTTCCACACTGTCTGTAGATCGCTTGCGTTCGTAAAATTATTGTATACAATGAGACCTTGGAAGAAGTATTACGTAATTACACTTCGCTGGTTAGATTTTGTAAGCGGTCTCTGTGTGTGTAATGCAGCGGTCGTAAACTGTTACGTGGAAATAATCTTCAAATACTGTTCTTAATTATTTGAAAATGTGGACCCAGGACCGAAAATGCATCGTGTACTTCACAGAAATTAACAACGTGTCACTGATGGCTGGTTATGTTCCAATAACGTACAGATGTAATACACTAAAAACATTTACATCATCTGCAATAATTAAAAGTGAGACAGCAGACTACTATCGGTCATATAATTAATCTATAGAATTGTTTCACCATATCAACAAAATCAGGACTTGTCATTCACATAATAGAATCCAACAGAATGGCAAACAATTAAAACAATACTAAGTGGACTACTGATTCTGGCTACAAAAGAAACTTTGGACACGTCTTTACGGCGCCCATGAAGGACGGTTTTCTGGATTGCAGTGCTGTATCAGTAGTTCTCTTGTATGTTAAAAAACGGGGTATACTTTCGATGGAATTCATCATAGACCCTAAACTGCTGTTAGCCTGAAAACTATCCATTTAATAATTGGCTATTCGGTAATAACTACTGTCATGGCAGAGTTGAGGGATTCACACAACACGGACGACCAGGCTTCCCTTCACTGCAGTTTTATGATACTACAAAGCAACATAAGCAATTTGCCTTAGCCAGACCCAGTGTCGGAGACAGCTTTCTGCAATCACCGCCTTCCGCAGTTGATAACCACATCTCTGAGGCTGACAGGAATCTCATTACACACGCTTTGTAGTTCGCCGATGTGCTCTTATTGCAGCTCATCTACCCGCTTCTGAAGACCTGTTAAGTCACAGCGACTCACTCAAACAGCTGTAACGAGTTTCGTATTTGCCCTTGCAACGATTCTTAAATATCATTGCTTTCTGCATTGCAGTTATATTCTCTTTAGTTACTGTTTCTATGTCTTTTTACAGCAAATGGGCTGTGGGACTAACTAATTACATTGACATAGGATAGGAAGTTGACCTTACGCACTGTGAAATCTGGAATGCAACACCGGTACCAAGATATTTCGGAGTCCAGCACTGACATCCTGCAGAAGACCTTTCACAGCAGGTGGCGCAGTATTGTGGAAATGATGAAGACGTGATACCTCAATCTGCCGGCCGGAGTGGCCGAGCGGTTCTAGGCGTTACAGTCTGGAATCGTGAAACATCTACGGTCGCAGGTTCAATCCTGCCTCGGACATGGATGTTTATGATGTCCTTAGGGGACTGATGACCTCAGAAGTTAAGTCCCATAGTGCTCAGAGCCATTTGAACCATTTGATACCGCAATTTATTGTACCCATCTTTGCAATTGTGTATGTGTGTATGTGAGCGTGTGTGTGTGTGCGTGTGTGTGTGTGTGTGTGTGTGTGTGAGTGAGAGAGAGAAAGAGAGAGAGAGAGAGAGAGAGAGAGAGAGAAAGAGAGAGAGAAAGAGAGAGAGAGAGACAGGCACTCAGAGTGGGGGTGTGTGTGAGTGAATATATGTTTGTGGTATCTTGATAAAATGGTTCAAATGGGTCTGAGCACTATGGGACTTAACATCTATGGTCATCTGTCCCCTAGAACTTAGAACTACTTAAACCTAACCAACCTAAGGACATCACACAACACCCAGCCAGGTATCTTGATACTCCACGTCGATGTTACCAGCGCCCATACGAAGATTAGTAGAAAAGTAGGAAATGTAATAAAAGAAATAAAAAGCTTTCTGGCATAAAATCGCAATCACTGTCTCCCAGTCTCACCCATGATCAGCCTAGCCGTAGAATCACACCAAGTCACACTATAAAATACAGCGTTAAAAATGAGGAGATATTCTAAACTATGAATTAGAAAACAAGTGAAATAGGAGGAAAAGTAAAATAGACTTACAGGAGTATGTGACTGGCTGGTCAGTTACACGAAACACGAAACAGCCAGTCAGTCAGAAAACACATTAAAAGCCTCACCCTGTAATTTTACGCAACAAGTCGGACATTGCACAAAATTTAGAAAGACGTACCACATTTGTGTCACTGTCGTTTAAAATACAATGCAAGTCATTTGTCAGATGAGCTGCTGTCCCCTTCGGGAACACAAAATACAGTCTACTAAAACATATTTATATGAAACAGGGGATGGGAAAAGAATGGGGAAACTCTTGACTTCCGAGGATACTCGTCATTGCGCTAATGCAATAGCGAAAGTTGAAAATTTGTCCTAGACTTGGACTCGAAACCAGATTTAGAGTTCTCATGAGAGGTTTCCTTAAATGCTCCGGCCATCCGGATACGGTTCTTAGCCGACTCAAATTTTCAACTCATCGCACGCTGCAATGCTTCGCTCCTCGACAATTAACACTTCGGTAATTCAAACACCGATGAGTGAGCGCGTTGCGGCATTTACACCGGAACTAGTATTGCACTTTTAACCTCATGAAAACTAATCTTTATATAAGCATTAGCTGCGTTTTCATGGAGAAAATGTAAAAAAATATTACATGGCTCTATGAAAATAATCTTTTATTTATTTCCTGCCTTCACAATTGTCTATTATTTTCTTTGTAATTTATAAGGTGCCTATATTCTCTGTTTCCTTCATGGCTTCTTTTAATGATATTACTTACTTGCACTGATTCAAGTCAATAAGTAATAAGAGATCACATAATGAAATAGAGGACTCATCAACTGCCACTCCTTTTTATGATTGTAAATAAATTAGTCAACTTCCATCTTAGTTCACGTGTACACTGCACACATTTTATGTCTCTGACAGTGTTTCTTGTATACGTTTCTACAGCAGTTCACACATACTGCTGCTTCCCAGATATGTAAGAAATTCCAGGTTTTGCTGGTTCCTTGGTCTGCTCTTCTTTGTGGCTACATATTGTCAAGAAGGTATTAATATCCTTGAGAAGTGTTTGAAGTAACGCTCATTGATACAACTGTTATTCCATTTTGCTATCAGCAAGATTTTCCAAAAAAAATTTCTCTTTTCTCTATTATTACGAATTTTTAATTTGAAAATAATTTTTTCATCTATCGCAGCAAAATACAAGTGTCTGTAGATAAGTGCAAGTGGCCATCGCCACGTAATTCTGTAAGTGCTGTAGGAACAGCACATACGATCTACAGCGTCTCCTTTGTTAGTATTGTAGTCCAAATTCACTCTCGATTTCTTAGTCTTTTGATCTATTACATTTGTGCAGTGCATTGTCGATAAAAAAAATCACAGCTTTGTTTTCCTTAGGACCCACCGAGCTCATTAAAAATCATCTTGAAAACCGAAGAGGCATGAGTGGACTTCTGTTTACTTGGAAGTCTGGAAGATTTTTTTTTTTCAGTGTTCCCAAGAAAGCCCATACTTTTCCGCGGAGATTTTCAGTTAAGAGAGTAGTTACCGTAGTAATTGCCAGCCGTAAGATTTCTGTTTGTTTTGTCAGCTGGTGTCACAAATCTTTGTACAGTGTCATTAAGCCTATTAGACTCCAGGTCTTCTGGCATCTGCTTACCACAATAAATTTCGAAATTCAGGATATAAAACGATTTGGCATCGCATAAGATATAAATTTTGATTTCTTATTTTGCAGGCTTTTTAGGGATTACCCTAAAAATGCGTATCGTCATCTGAAAGGATATAACATCTCGTCAATAGTGACAAACTCACTGACATTTTAGCGAGCAAGACGGTTGTTCACAAAAATTTTAATTGGACGTCCCGAATAGGTGCTAGTTTACCACTTTGTTTCCTCTCACTCCAGGTGCCAAAGTCGTCGAATCCAAGAGCCCGAAACAGAAACCGGAAGTACGTATTGCTGTAGAGAGCTCGTAAAATAATCATTCTTCTGCCAGTGAATGCCACAGATCACAGCAATTCGTGTGTCCTCGTTTCTTTATACTTAATAGATATAATGCACCTAAAAGAGTCTTTACCTCTGGTTTTTTGGTGTCTCTTCAGTCCCGTTCTCTTGAATGTTGATCCTTAGCTCATTTACTTTTCTAGGTGTATCGGTTTATGTTTTCCAGAATGTTAGCAGCCATCACATCAGTGATAAATAGCACTTGCTTTTGGAACTGGCAAAACTCTTAGTATGTTCGTGGCCTTTGCTTTAGAAGAAGGAAGTGGTTCGTTTATGCAAATAATGTCTTCATATTTTCCTATGTAAAAATGGTAATCATCTGTTTGTTGTCGTACCTCTTTAACCATGTGGTCATCTGTTTCCTCTGTTGATTGTTTAGAGTCACTACTATGGTTCTCTTCTTCAATAACTTCTCTTCAAACTCAAATTCACATGATTCTGACAATTCTGATAATACTCCTTGTGAAAATTCTCGTAATAGTTTCTCATAGTCTTCATGATGTACGATTTGACGGTTCTTGTAAAATGCCTTTTCTTCTCCACTTCCACACTTTTATGAGATCTAATTAAACAAATGTTTATATTGTTGCAAGACATTTTAAGAAGATTTTAAAAAGTAATAAAAATTGCAAATGGGAACTTTGATTGAATTCAAATATTCATTATATATTAAAATAAAAGGAAGACTACCGTGAAGCGAAATAAATACACAAGTGCAGCATATGCTTACTTCATACGGCACGTAGCGGCAAAAGCACTTTCCGATCAACAATAGCGAACAAAGTGCGACAAGCCTGAATTACGCAAATTTAGTAAGTGATGTCATCTGTTACAAATAACAGATAAGGATTCGAACGTGCTCCCAACTACTGCGTTATCTGTGGTACAAAGAGGAAACTAATTGTTACGGCTAACAGCCACAGGCGCGCCCATCGGAAGATTAATCAGCTACTTGCAGATTATTGTCAGTCACTGACCATGTGTGGATGGCACAAGCCGTTAAGGCAACCCACAAGGAGAGACGCTAAATCCTGTTTCTGTTCCCGGTCCGACAAAAACTTTCAACTTCAGCATTACGTTAGCACAAGGCCTTTTCCCGACCAAAATTTTAAACTTTCACCACTGCATTACCACAGTGCCCTTTGCGACTGTAAGTCACGAGTTTCCCAGCCATCGTTTCCCTTTCTTTCCCTATCCTCTGTTTCATACAAATATATTGACCAGCTACGTCTCCACGTGTGATGTCTGTTCTGTCGCATGAACAGACGCCGTCAGATCATACATCCACATCTGTAAGAGTGTATTTACTCCTCGACATGTGTTCAGTGTAGATGCACGCATATCGTCCGATCCCCAACGAGAAGTAGGGGTTAATGGACGAGGGTTGCTGCGTTGCAGCGTGCGATACGTTCAAATTAGCGTCGGTCAGGGACCTTGTATCGATAGTTGAATGGTTAAGGGAACCACTGATGAGAAGCGGTAAATCCGTTTTCGAGTCACTGCCCGACAGTGCCCTGTGCGGCTGGAAGAGTTTCCTTTCCCTGTCTTTCCCCATTCCTTATTTCATATAAATATATGCACCAGTTTCATCATCCTGAGTGATTTTGGCTCTGTCGGATCTCACCAACAGAACAGACGCAACTCAGATACCTACTTGTCTGTAAGACACGACACCTCCTTGAAGTTTGTTTCAGTGCAGAGGCACTAATATCTTCCGAACTCCTGCGGAAACCAAAAACTTTGAGAGCAGTGGCTCAATGGAGATGTTACGCTGCATTGCAGCATATGATACGTTGGAAATTTGAGTCGGTTAGGGACTGTGTCCATATGGCCGAAGTTTTCAAGTTCAGCAGTTTGGTCGTGATCGGCCGTAGTATCAAGAGTCACAGATGATGAAGACTCCTGCCCCCGCAAGCACTCCGTCTTCAGGCCACAAGTGGCCCATTGGGACCATCCGACCGCCGTGTCATCCTCAGCTGAGGATGCGGACAGGAGGCGCGTGTGGTCAGCACACCGCACTCCCGGTCGTCACGATGGTTTTCTTCGACCAGAGCCGCTACTATTCGGTCGAGCAGCTCCTCAGTTGGCATCACGAGGCTGAGTGCACCACGAAAAATGGCAACAGCACATGGCGGCCCGGATGGTCACCCATCCAAGTGCCGGCCACGCCCGACAGCGCTTAACTTCGGTGAGCTGACGGGAACCGGTGTATCCACTGCGGCAAGGCGCTGCATTAACTGGGAACACTTCTCAGGGTTTTCCATGATTTCGTAGAGCAAATGGAGCGATTTAAAGAGTCCAGAAAGCTTGTGGTGACCTTTCTTGCTCTCTTTTGTTTTCTGCATTGGATGGTTCATAAATCGTCTTAGTGCCGCATTCATGACCTGGATTTCCGAGCGGCACTTATCGAACCACTATGGCACAGGATAAGCTAAAGAGCGCTTCAGGATGGACAATTCAGCGTCGTGGTGGGTCACGTGGGTGACGACCTTCATTTATACCACTTCTGCCGGTCGGGGTGGCCGAGCGGTTCTAGGCGCTACAGTCGGGAAACGCGAGACCGCTGCGGTCGCATGTTCGAATCCTGCCTCGGGCATGGATGTGTGTGATGTCCTTAGGTTAGTTAGGTTTAAGTAGTTCTAAGTTCTAGGCAATTGATGACCTCAGAAGTTAATTCTCATAGTGCTCAGTGCCATTTATACCACTTCGAAAAAGAAATAAAAATATAATAACAAATGAATCATCAATTAAATATTTTATTGTCCAAGCAACAGCATCGACAATATTGTTGTTTTCAAATCTGTAGATTGAAATAAAATATTGAAACGTCCCCTTAGAAAAATTATACATGACTGTGCTTAAACTGACACACAATATTTTTTAGGGCAACGCAATCTGACTTTCAATAATCCCTACAAAAGAATGGCCCTGACTAATATTAGCCTATACCTTTCACAAATCACTTACCTCACAAAAATCTTCGTTACTCGAATTACTGCAATACAGCGAGCGCCACTACTGCCAGCTAAATAAAAGATTCAAACTACGGAAGGCACTTACTACTGATAGGCATAGTTAGCAAATCAAAGATTTTAATAGAGAACAAACAATGTATTTACCTTAATAGTGTTGAAAAATCGTAATGTAGATAGCAGTTCATGACATCCAGTCTTACAAATTTCCAAACTCCGCCATTTCTCTCCCCACATCCACCACTGCTGGCGGCTCACTTCCAACTGAGCAATGCTACGCGCTGTTCGCACCCAGCTGCCCAACACTACAATGGCAGATAACAATGCAGACTAGCCACAGACTGCACACAGCACAGCCAGTGATTTTCATACAGAGCGCTACGTAACGTTGCCAACAAGAAAACATAAAACAGCACAGCCAGTGATTTTCATACAGAGCGCTACGTAACGTTTCCAATAAGAAAACATAAACAGCCTACTTACAATATCCAATGGGATGGGAAAAAGAATATACTTTGGCTTTGTTTTGGTGGATTGATTTTATAAGTTTGTTATTAGCTTTAATATTTTTAGGAGGTGATTTTTATTCTTTTATATTTTTCATTAACCTTGCTATTATGTCTTTTGGATTTATTTTGATTCGAGGGACTTTACCACCCGTTCCTGGATGCCGCCCCTGTGTTTAAACACAGCCAGCTGGCTGAACAGCGTTCGGTTCGCTCTGATGATCATCCGTCCTGGCGGTGTTGTTTCACAGAATGCTCCATCCAGTAGGTGAGTCTGAGTGGAAAGTGATCACTGGATTGAAAGTCCCACTAAGCCGAATCTGCGAAGGGCAGAGAACAGAAAGTGGTTCTTGGCTGATGACGACACGGTAGCAGCGTTGAACTGCGTAGGACTACCTGTGTTTGGTATACACAGCACCTGATAGTTAGTACGACGATCTCTAAGACCTGAGCAATGGGGCAAGTCAAAGGCGAGCCAAATAATAAATCATGGGAACTGAAATCTCTAAGTAGGAGAAATGGGTGGGGCAGTTGTCCTTAAATGATCTCTGATCTGTGGTGGTAAATAAAAAAAAATAAAAAAAAAAAAACATGTTCATGTTGATCCACACGAACTTCAACACCAGCTGCTTGCTGGTAACTTGGCAAGGATGGAGAACAGTGATGTACCCTACTGACATTCATAGCGACCTTTCCTCGACCATTTCCCCGGTAAGGTCATTTTTGCATTAAGGAGTGTAGGATAAGAGCACATTGATGGCAGTAGCTTTCAGATGCCTTTCTTGTAAACAAAAGCACAGGTGGCGTTCCTGTGGTAACGGTTTTAGCTTCTCCAAGTACTTCAGCCCATTCATGTTCCACTGTAGTATGGGAGCCGTGTACTAGGGAGTTGCATTTTCACCTTGTCCATTAACTGGGTAGGGAACCTGCAACAGGTGGAGGTTTAATCCTCGGGTTATGTGGTTGTCCTACGCAGGCTTCATATTCCATCATCTCTGAAGACAAGTCACCAGAACCGTCAGATAAAATTACTTCTACGTGTTCCAATTGTTTTGGACCTGTTCTCTTTTGGTTTGACGATTCCCATTTGCTTTATTCTTCAAAGGAAGAGTCCTCGAAACGACCGCAGCTGTGGTGGTATCGCTGCTCATTTATTTACTGGAGCCTGCCATTTAAGACGGTAGAAGCCCCCCAACCTAAAGTGGCCTTTTCTGATGATGTAGAGGAGCTATGACCTCTGTAAGTGCAAGACCTTTACTAATGCACTAACGTGCGCGGGGTGCCAACACAGGCAATCTCCGTTTCTATAGCGCCACCGGCCACCGCCGCCGCTTTTTAAGCGCTGTGGTGAATGAAGGTCTGAATACGTTGGCTACAAGGCTCTACAGATTTCTTTGGTCTCATCAGACAGTATTATCATCGTCGTTTTCAGTCCCTGAACCTCTTTTCTTCAAGGTAAACACTGCAGGTCCTATTCCAGCTAGGCTAACACACAGATCAGAATACACGCTACGTGGGAGGTGAACAACCGACTAATTCGTGGACGATCTTCACTTCTTGTTAGATTCGGTGTTGATACCAACCAGTGATACATCCATCCCGCCGGGAGTTGAAACAGTAAAGTTCAAGGGTTCTATCTCGGTTCCACGATCAGCCAGGGAAATAAGAGTGCGCCCAGGCAGAACCTGTTTAGCTGGGTAAGCTTTCTAAAATGAAGTACGGCAATTTCCTTAGAGGTTGGCCACTAATGATATTCAACCTCATTATCCATGCGTCTCATAGGCGTGCGGCACACTCTCACATTGAGGGTTTTGTCAAAGAGGTTTTGACAATCCCCGATCCATGCGATAACACAAAGTCTCATCACAGAGCCACATGGTGGTCACTGAAGCAGGCCCAGAGGTTGATGAATCATTGTAACTGCGGAAAACCCTGAAATAGGCCAATCAACAGAGAAAATCACAATACACACAATGAATACACTTCAATTTTCTTCACGTGCGATCTGGATGGATGTTTCTAGGTACCTTCTCTTTAAACAATTAATTCTCTTTGTCACTGATAACTGAACTACGGGGCCGTTTAAATTACACGTAAATTTTCTATTTGACACTATTTTTATAGATTCTTGTATTTTAGTATTGTATTTATTATTATTTCTTCTGGAGTCTGTGTAACTATCGATGGTAGGCAGGTGAAAGGAAGTCAAATAACATGCTGCTGTTCAAAGAATAAGCATAGTACACCACTGGACAGCAACAAGAGCCTAAAGAAAGGCTGTGCTAGAGCTGCCAGCATTCATAATGTATCTGTGTGACCATTGAGGTGTTGTTGTTGTGGAAGAATTTCGGGAAAAGAAACACCTAGAATTTTAGGGTGAAAAATTTGAGTGGGACTTCGTGAAGCACGGTGTATTGCGCTTTTTGTGAATACTGTATGGCGCAGAAAGACAAACGAGGAAACAAAATACTGTTTGCAATCCTAAATATCACTGTTCTCATACTGAGACCTTCATTACGTTGCTCATGATGGAGCGTTAATTCCTTGAAAGAATAAGGAAGTGCTGTGATATCGCCAGGAAAACATTCGAATCTGGAAAGCTAAACACTGCGGCACAGCTCCTGTTTATTTCTTGTAGCTGCCTATATCCTCTTCAGTTTCATGATTGTCTCGTTTTTACGTCGACCGAGAACGTACGAAGCCTTGCGCGTAAGAGTTTGTTTGTTCGCCATTAGTACAACCGATTCCTTCCCTTCTACTGTGACCTTCACGTGCTATTTTAACTGATAAAAACGCCTGTATATAAATATATAAATTTGATTGACAATAGTCGCCGATTAGTTGCAGAATACTATATTGCTCCTTAGCACATCTAAATTTTCTAATGGATGGAGTATCCGTATGATACTGTCATCTATACGTCACAAGCTAGTTACGTTGTGTGTACCACTGTCACCTCCCTTGTTTCCTTTTCCTGTTGCGAATAGTCGGCGAGGAACTGGATTTTTGGAAAGCCTCTTCGTGAGCCCCAAACTCTCTAATTTTAGCTTTATGGTCTTTTAGTAAGAAATACATAGGAGTAAGTTTGGTTGATGCTTCTAGGAAAGTAGCATGTCGGAATTTCAACAGTAAGCCACACAGTGATGTACAACGCCTATCTTGTAGAGTGAACCAATGTATTTGTCTGAGAATCTCCATGTAGCTTTCGCACCTACTGAATAAACCTATAACGAAACGTGCTACTCTTCTTTAGAACTTCTCTGTTTCCTCCATCAGTTCCATCCGGTAGGGATCCCAGAATGACGAGGAATTTTCAAGTTTTCATCGTGTACATATCGAGACAGCGACACATATGAGCCCTCCACCCACTATTTGTATTGTGGATGCTGATTACACTTCTTTCTGTGTATGGACAGCGTATTTGATTCATAATGAAAACGTCTTCGGTCTCGGGTTCGTATCCCGCCACTGCTTACATTTTGATTAATAATCAGCACTGGCTGCCGAAGACTTCCGACATAAGAAGTCACCCTCGTTCTGCCAACGGCCTTGTCAAAGAGGGTGGAGTAGCGGACATAGGTTGAGGGCACTCTCTTGTCCTAGGGGTGGGAAACTACCCCTGAAGGCGGAAGAATCAACAATGATTTAGGGCATGAGGATGGAGAAGGCAATGGGAATCAGTGCATTAAAGACACGTAACGTGTATCAACAGGACATGTGGTCTGTAACTGGAGAAGTTTCATGATGATCTCTCCATTGGCAAAAGATTCCGGAATAGTCCTTCATTCGGATGTCTGGGAGGGGACAGCCAAGGGGGAGCTTACAAAGAGAAAAAAAAAGATTGAATAATAAACGGAAGGATAACGTTTCACGAGTCGGGGCGGGGAATGCTACAAGCTTGGACGTGGTTGGGCAACTAGAAAATCTGAAAAGAGCAATACAAAGACTCAGTCTAGATATACTAGGGGTCAGTGAAGTTAATTTGAAAGAAGACAAGGATTTCTGGTCAGATGAGTATACGGCAATATCAGCAGCAACAGAAAATGTAACAGGTGTATGATTCGTTATTAATAGGAAGGTAGGACAGAGCGTGTTTCTGTGAACAGCTCAGTAACGGGGTCGTTCTTATCAGAATCGACAGAAAACCAACACAACAACGATAGTTCAGGTATACATTCCGACGTCGCAAGCTGAAGATGAAAAGAAAGAGAAAGTGTATGAGGATATTGAAAGTGTAATACGATATATAAATGGGGATGAAAATGTAATAGTCATGGGCGACTGGAATACAACTGTAGGGGAAGGAGTAGAAGAAAAGGTTACTGGAGAACATTGGCTTGGGACAAGGAATGAGAGAGGAGAAAGAATAATTGAGTTCTGTAACAATTTTCAATTAGTAATAGCGAATACCCTGTTGAAGAATCACAAGAGGAGGATTTTTTTTCAAAAGGATGGGGCCCCTCCACGCCCTCAACAACGTGGTGACCAAATCAAAAGTTCTACTATCACCTTCGTATAACATGTTAGTTTTCGAATCGTGAGTCACTGGATGTGGGCTGTGATGTTATCCATACGTCTGGATAGGATTACTTATTGACATGGTCCATCAGGAGACAGAAAGTGGACGAAAGCGATCGAATGTTAGCGGTTTGTAAGGGTAGAGGGAAAAAAGTGCCAAGGCAAGCGCCAAGGGAAATATTTCTGCTACATTAGGACGGGTAGTAAGGGCAGTAGCGGCTTGCTAGCTGTGACAGTGCATGCAAGGTGTGGTTATGTTAGTGCGAGATATCGTGCATCGTTACCGTTGTCGTTGCGGAAGTTCGTTGTAGGGCTTACTGCAGCTGCTGCGTCACTGTAACAGTTCAAGGTCGTCATACATTAGTGGGCAATCGGTTACAGATCAGCTCACAGTGTAGGGGGTGTGTGTGGCTGGTTTGCGTGCAGTACGGTTTTCCTGCGATTGCCTGTTTTTCGGCAAAACGAGCATCTGGGGTTACCAGTAGTAGCTGTGTTGCAGGGGCTCGCCAGTACTGTCATGATAGCGTGCTATGGACCATAGATGTTTAGTTTCTTGCTTGGAAAACACCGGGTGATACGGGAAGATTTCAGTTATATCACATCATGATCAGACAGAGTTTCCAAAATCAGATACTGGATTGTAAGGAGCAGATAGAGACTCAGATCATAATATAGTAGTGTTGAAGAATAGGCTGAAGTTTAAGACATCAATCAGGAAGAATCAATAAGCAAAGAAGTGGGATACGGAAGTACTAAGGAACGACGAGATGCGGTTGATGTTCTCTAAGGCTACAGACACAGCAATAAAGAATAGCTTAGTTGGTAGTACAGTTGAAGAGGAATGGACATCACAGAAGTTGGGAAGGAAAACGTAGGTACAAATAAGGTAGCTGCGAAGGAACCATGAGTAACAGAAGAAATACTTCAGTTGACTGATGAAAGGAGTAAGTACAAAAATGTTCTGCGGAACTCAGGAATACAAAAATACAAGTAGCCGAGAAAATAAATAAATAGGATGTGCAGGAAAGCTAAGACGAAATGGCTGCAGGAAACATGTGAAGACATAGGAAAAGAAGTGATTGTCAGAAGGACAGACCCAGCATACGGGTAAGTCAAAACAACCTTCGGCAACGTTAAAAGCAAGGGTGGTAACATTATGAGTGCAACGGGAACTACACTGTTAAACGCAGAGGAGAGAGCGGATAGGTGGAAAGAGTACATTGAAAGCCTCTGTGAGATTTGTCTGTTGTGACAGAAAAAGAAACAGGAGTCGATTTAGAAAAGATGGGGAATCCAGTATTGGAATTATAATTTAAAAGAGCTTTGGAGGACTTAATGTAAAATAAAGCAGTAGGGATAGATAACATTCAATCAGAATTTTTAAAATGATTGAGAGAAGTGTCAACAAACCGATTATTTATGTTTGTGTGTAGGATGTATGAGTCTGGCGACATACCATCTGGCTTTCGGAAAAGCACCATCCACACAATTCCGAAGACGGCAAGAGCTGACAAGTGCGAGAATTATCGCACAATCAGCGTGACAGTTGCTTACAAGAATAATATACAGAAGAAATTGAGTATGCGCTAGATGACGATTAGTTTGGCTATAGGAAAGGTAAAGGCACGAGAGAGGCAATTCTGACGTTGCGGTTAATAATGTAAGCAAGACTAATGAAAAATCAAGACACGTTCATAGGATTACGCGACCTGGCAAAAGCGTTCGATAGGGTAAAATGGTGAAAGATGTTCGAAATCCTGAAAAAAGTAGGGGTACGCTATAGGGAGGGACGGGTCATATACAATACGTACAACAGCCAAGTGGGAATAATAAGAGTGGATAACCAAGAACGAAGTGCTCGTATTAAAAAGAGTGTAAGACAAGGATGTAACCTTTCGCCCCTACTGTTTTATCTGTACATCGAGGAAGCAATGACGGAAATAAAAGAAAGGTTCAGGAGTGGAATTAAAATTCAAGGTGAAAGGATACCAATGATACGATTGGCTGATGACATTGCTATCCTGAGTGAATGTGAAGAAGAATTACATGATCTGCTGGACGGAATGAACAGTCTAATGAGTACACAGTATGAACTGAGAGTAAGTCGAAGAAAGACGAAGGTAATGAGTGGTAGTAGAAATGAGAACAGCGAGAAACTTAACATCAGGATTGACGGTCATGAAGTAGATGATGTTGAGGATTTCAGCTATGTGGGCAGTAAAATAACCAGCGATGGACGGAGCAAGGAGGACATCAAAAACAGACTAGCAATGGCAAAAAAGACATTCTTGGCCAAGAGAAGTCTACTGATGTGAAATATCGGCCTTAATTTTTTGAAAGAAATTTTTGAGAATGTACGTCTGGAGTACAGCATTGCATGGTAGTGAAACATGGACTGCGGAAAATCCGGAACGGAGGAGAATCGAAATATTTGAGATGTGGTGCTACAGAGAATTTTGAAAATTAGATGGACTGATAAGGTAAGGACTGAGTGGGCTCTACACAGAATCGGAGAGGAAAGGAATATGTGGAAAACATCGATAAGGAGAAGTGACTGGATTATAGGACATCTGTTAAGACGTAAAGGAATGTATTCGATGGTACTATAGGGAGCTGTGTAGGGCCATAACTGTAGATGATTACAGAGATTGGAATAAATCCAGCAATTAATTGAGGACGTAGGTTGCAAGTGCTACTCTGCGATGAAGAAGTCAGTACGGGAGTGGAATTCGTGGCAGGGCGCATCAAACCAGTGAGAGGACTGATGACCAAAATCAAAATTGGTTAACATATCAGGAAAAGTAATAGTAGAAAAATTCAGAGTAATTATTTACATTTCATGGCGTACGTTCGAGTAGCGTTATGTACGAGGGTGTGGGGAAAGGCAGAGCCTCCGAATCATCTACTCTGTTCTCAACATCGGTTGACGTATTACATATCAAGCATATTACTCGCTCACCTTTCCCGCTTTGCTGACACAAGTAGTACCCCTTTACCTCTAGAAAGCATCGAATTGTTGCGAGTAACATGTCACTGTATAAGGGAACTATATCGATGGGTGAGAAATACCGTGCTGTAAACGAGTTTGGAATTTGAAGAGTTCGTCCACATATGGAGCAGCGTCTGCTTGAGCAAGACAAATGCCTTACCACTCACAAGCGCTGTGACAGCTGCAACAATCCGATTACCTTTGGTTCACTGTCATCGACCACCTCCCGAATGGTCTCTACATGGCTCCATCCGTTATTTACCTGTTCCCAAAACTAAAAAACATCCTTCGAGGGCTTCATTTTGATGGTGACGAGGCGGAGCAAGCTGAAATAAAGTTGTTGCTTGTGAAAAATTCTAACATTTTACGCTGATGGTATCACGAAACTGGGCTCTCGTTGGGAGAAACGCGTTCGGTGCCAGGGTAATTATGTTGAGAAATAAACATGTAGACACGAGGAATAAACAGGTAACATGTTCATAAAGTAAATTTTATTTAAAAACAGTTAAGAGTGTTCACATAAGAAATTCGCAACAATTACTTCTCAGCACGTCCTTATACATTTTGTTTAATAAGGGAAAATTGTGCAATATGTTTCGCATTCAGGAGACCCATTGAATATTATTAGTGTGTTAGATATGTGTAAAGTAAAAAAGGATAAATATCTGACAACATGATTCGGAGTTAGAAAGCTGTTAGATTGTGTTCTATGAGGACTGTGGTTTATCAATCCACCATATTGCTGTTCACGTTTGCCGGAATATCACGACTGCCATGAAGATCCCGAATCGATGCGTTCAGAAAGGCCAGACTCAAAACAGTACAATATTTCATTGGTCTGATGCGTCTGGCTTCGGATACAACACACATATTGTTTACATGGTTATTCAGAATCGTATTACCCAACTACGATATTAGTGCACACGCCGTCCCGTGACCGCTACCGGAAAAGCGCGGTGACTTTACAGAAAAGCAAAACCACACCAGTTTTTTCGACTCTCTTAGGAACTATGAACGTCTAAATAGTTTCGCGAGCAAGTCGCCTGGTCGTTGGAACTGCAGAGCACAAGCTACTCGTCTCCAAGCGCACAGTTAAGCATACGATCCGTCGAAGGGCCGCCACTCCCAGATGTAGTAATATTGTGGTCAACTAACACAACCATATTACTTACCTTGTGTTAGGAACTGGCCTTGTCTGCAATAAAGTCAGCGTCAACAAGGACGAAGCACTACGGATTACCAACATAGCGACAACTACTGCGGCGTTAACCTGGCATGGCAGCATACTGAGGAGCGCTGATTGTGGTGTGCGTAGCAGCGCTGGACACTCAAGTTTCACCACGTCATCCCGGTTGTGTGTCAAGCATCACAATGGGCGTTTCCATGTGCGGAGACTCCAGATTGCATTCAGCATCCTCAAATTCACCCAGCATTCGCCATGATGGCTTGGAGCTCCAGTAAGTAGGCCTGCACAACATAATCTTCCCTGCTTCGCATAGCCGGTAATTGGACCTCCAGCTACAACTGACGTGCTAAGGTCGACGGCTGAGCTCTACCTTTGAGGTCTCCGTAATGTTAGTTTTCAACACAATAATGCAAGACTACAGTTTTCTCGTGCTGTTTTGATCTTAGAAGGAAGGACATTCGGATCTTTCACTGACCAGCACGTTGTTCATGTCCCTCACCAACTGGAAGCGTGCAGCCATAAGTTCTCAACCACTCGCGATCCGCTACGACTGACAACTCTCTCGCACAGAGTTGAAGCAGCATCGAATGACATCCCCTCTGTGTGATCCTTTAATGTATCGGAGCGGACATGAAAATTCCGGTGCTTGATGATGCCAGTGAAAATATCACGAAAAAACTTTTATGACGATGAAATTTTTCTTGTTGTTTATTGACGAAAGCAGGGTGTTCACTAAAAAACTTTTAACCAGTGAAACAACAGTGAAGTTCAGATATCTAGCGTCTGTTGTCTCTTCATGTCTCTTCTCATGTTTTCAAGCTATGCTCTTTTGTCATTTCACACCCTATGAAACCACAAACCTTTTTTTTATTGTAATTACTCTGTAACGAAAAACAACGCTCAAATATAAAATACCGCTGAAATTCCACGTCACACCATTGTCATTGAAAACGTAGGTACGTAGGATTCACTGTGCGAAATTGTTTAATTTTCAGTAGAAGACTAACACGTCAGTTTTTTTCATTGTTGTTTACAATGAGGAAAAAAAACCGATGTGTGCTTATGAGATACGTTTAATCGTGGATTCCCAACGAGGCTGATATCAAGTTACCGTGCGCACGTCCTACTTCGGTTTCACGCGATCAAAAACACCGTCAAATCTTTGTTAAATATACCCTAAAATTACTTTGCGTTTTATACTTGCAACCGGCAACAATTTTACATAGATCTCAGCACTGCTTGTTTCATATTTATGACACTTTTACCGTCTGCCAGTGTCATAATGATTCGTTTCTTTGTTGCCAGTTTTACAATGACAATGACATACGCAACAGCCGTATATATATATATATATATATATATATATATATATATATATATATATATATATATATATATATCCTTTTTAGTTTCAGTTTTAAGCCAAAATGTTATCAATAACTTAATAGAAATTTTCTATAGTTGCGCCTCCGTCGACGATGTATCGGACGGGAATGGAATTATTACTAAATGGTTCAAATGGCTCTGAGCACTATGGGACTCAACTGCTGAGGTCATTAGTCCCCTAGAACTTAGAACTAGTTAAGCCTAACTAACCTAAGGACATCACACACATCCATGCCCGAGGCAGGATTCGAACCTGCGACCGTAGCTGTCTCGCGGCTCCAGTCTGCAGCGCCAGAACCGCGCGGCCACTTCGGCCGGCGAATTATTACTCTTGGCAACTATGGATATACAGGGTGTTACAAAAAGGTACGGCCAAACTTTCAGGAAACATTCCTCACACACAAATAAAGAAAAGATGTTATGTGGACATGTGTCCGGAAACGCTTAATTTCCATGTTAGAGCTCATTTTAGTTTCGTCAGTATGTACTGTACTTCCTCGATTCACCGCCAGTTGGCCCAATTGAAGGAAGGTAATGCTGACTTCGGTGCTTGTGTTGACATGCGACTCATTGCTCTACAGTACTAGCATCAAGCACATCAGTACGTAGCATCAACAGGTTAGTGTTCATCACGAATGTGGTTTTGCAGTCAGTGCAATGTTTACAAATGCGTATTTGGCAGATGGCCATTTGATGGATTAGCACGGGGCAATAGCCGTGGCGCGGTACGTTTGTATCGAGACAGATTTCCAGAACGAAGGTGTCCCGACAGGAATACGTTCGGAGCAATTGGTCGGCGTCTTAGGGAGCACGGAACATTCCAGCCTATGATTCGCGACTGGGGAAGACCTAGAACGACGAGGACACCTGCAATGGACGGGGCAATTCTTCGTGCAGTTGGCGATAACCCTAATGTCAGCGTCAGGGGAGTTGCTGCTGTACAAGGTAACGTTGACCACGTCACTGAATGGAGAGTGCTACGGGGGAACCAGTTGTTTCCGTACCATGTACAGCGTGTGCAGGCCCTATCAGCAGCTGACTGGCCTCCACGGGTACACTTCTGCGAATGGTTCGTCCAACAATATGTCAATCCTCATTTCAGTGCAAATATTCTCTTTGCGGATGAGGCTTCATTCCAATGTGATCAGATTGTAAATTTTCACAATCAACATGTGTGGGCTGACGAGAATCTGCACGCAGTTGTGCAATCACGTCATCAACACAGATTTTTCTGTGAACGTTTGGGCAGGCATTGTTGGTGATGTCTTGATTGGGCCCCATGTTCTTCCACCTACGCTCAATGGAGTACGTTATCATGATTTCATACGGGATACTCTACCTGTGCTGCTAGAATATGTGCCATTCCAAGTACGACACAACATGTGGTTCATGCACGATGGAGCTCCTGCACATTTCAGTCGAAGTGCTCGTACGCTTCTCAACAACAGATTGGGTGACCGATGGATTGGTAGAGACGGACCAATTCCATGGCCTCCAAGCTCTCCTGACCTCAACCCTCTTGACTTTCATTTATGGGGGCATTTGAAAGCTCTTGTCTACGAAACCCCGGTACCAAATGTAGAGACTCTTCGTGCTCGTATTGTGGACGGCTGTGATACAATACGCCATTCTCCAGGGCTGCATCAGCGCATCAGGGATTCCATGCGACGGAGGGTGGATGCATGTATGCCCGCTAACGGAGGACATTTTGAACATGACCTGTAACAAAGTGTTTGAAGTCACGCTGGTACGTTCTGTTGCTGTGTGTTTCCATTCCATGATTAATGTGATTAGAAGAGAAGTAATAAAATGAGCTATAACATGGAAAGTAAGCATTTCCGGACACATGTCCACATATCATATTTTCTTTCTTTGTGTGTGAGAAATGTTTCCTGAAATTTGGCCGTACCTTTTTGTAACACCCTGTATATGCATCTTATTTTCTAACGTCGAGGTACAAAAATGAGTATGAAATCATTTCTCCCCAGTTGTGAGCACCATCTCGTGATTTCCTGTAGAACTCGTATGTAGCGTAGCCGTAATTCTTCAGTAAGTAAATTACATTTAAATTCTGAATTTATATACGTTACATATGCTTCGGCAAAGGAATTCTTTCTACGACGTCTTTTGAGGTCGAACAGCTATATAGTGAAAATAATTTTGTTCCCAAGTGGCCCGATGTCATGAACGCAAACTTTGTATATGTTATTATGTTGTTAAGTGCAGACCGTTTACTGTAGTCTACGATGTTGTAAGATTCTGTCCTCCAAGTTATGGTTACGTAAACGAGGTAGAGGGAACGGTCAGATGTCACTGGTGTGTGTAGAAGAGCACAGCGAGACTAAGAAAACAGCTAAGTTCCAGAACTTTTAGAAATAAAATGCACACATTGTCCTTCGCGGCCGGCATTGTGTTACAAAACGCCTTTCCACTCAGTTTACCAGCTCAGTGGTTTCTGATACTGCCTAATTTCCTCTCTAACACGTTCATCTGGCGTTTAAAATCCCGCTTTTAAGATGCAGGTGCCGCACTGGCGTTCATCACCCTGGGCATTGTTCTCTTGTTACTCGGTAGCCGTACAGTTTTCTCCGCATAACGGTTCTGAAGGTAAGGTTTTGTGCTGCCAGTCACTTAAAGCTGCCGGTATCTCCCCCAAATATAGTGCCGGGAAGTACATCAGCGGTGTGTTTGTTTCGCTTTTGTGTTTCATGCTTTAAATTGTTTTCACGAGTTCATCATAAATGGTACATGTGTTGTACTGGCAGTGTTGCGACAGCCTGTTGGATCGGTGTACTTCGCTACGCTGTTCTTTGTAGTAGTGTTTGTTGTGGTTTCTGGTGCTGCCTGATTGTCTTGTACATGTGGCTTTGCGTAATCGCTTGCGTAGTCCATAGTCGGCAATGTAACCGAGTGCCAAGTGTAAGCATCTGCAATTACACGGTAGGTCGTTCAATTAAGCACAAGAAATTAGTTTACAATAGACGGGCAGCTGAAGGTCATTGAGACGAGTCCGTGGCAACAAATATTCGAGGCAGAAGACAAGAGGAAACACATGTGTCAGTGGAAAATATCTTCATTTTCCAGTAAGCAGAGAATGGTACTTTTAATATGTAGGTAAATCACAAAAGTAATATGGATATGCATATGATCAGAAACGAGGAAATAGGAATCGATAGTCAACAGTGAAATATTCAGCGTAATATTAAGCCAAAATGAGCACATATGGATGTAATAGAGCACATAGCAAAAAGAGGAAATAGAATTAACCTTACTTCTCGTGGTGGCACCAAGTCACTATTTACTACTTAGAAACGCTGTAAGTTCCATATTTATATCACTGCTTCTAAAATGTTTGCAGACTTTCGTGTAAGAAACAGTACAGAAACGAAGTACGAAGGTTATTCGGAAAATAATGTCTGAATCGCCGTAGCTAATCGAATGTCGAACGAACATTGAAACACGCACGAGCACAGGCTACCGGCACTAATTGGAGAGAAGGGGCAGTATTGACAAAATTTAGAGAACCATCATTTGAGGGTGACTGCAGAACGATTCTACTGCCGTCAACGTACACTTCGCGTAAGGACCAACAATAGAAGATTAGGCAGATTAGTAGCCGGCCGTTCTGACCGAGCTGTTCTAGGCGCTTCAGTCCGGAACCACGCTGCTGTTACGGTCGCTGGTTCGAATCCTGCCTCGGGCATGGATGTGTGTGACGTCCTAAGGTTAGTTAGATTTAAGTAGTTCTAAGTGTAGGGGACTGATAACCTCAGATGTTAAGTCGCATAGTGCTTAGAGCCATTTGAACCATTTATGAGGCAGATTAGGGCTCGTACGGAGGCATACATACAGTCGTTTTTCCATTATTTGCGAGCAGAAGGCAAAAAGGAGGTTGAGTAGTAGTACATTTTTCTCTCTACCACATGTCATACGGTAACTTGTGGAGTATGTATACATGTGTAGATACAGATGCCTTGTTCGTTTAACATCACATTCGTGTTGGTACTGTCGTACTGTGGCGTTTAAGAAGTCAGTCCAAAATGTTTAAAACAATTTCTGAACCCAACGAGTACGAAAAGGAACGTTGCAGCAGTGAAAATTCATGGACACGTAACTAAAGCGTATTACGCCAATGCGACGAATGACAGCAAAGACCGTCAGTTGGTGGTTTCTTTCAATGGCGGATGTGAAAATGTCTATGAATAGCCCTGAACAGTTCCACTATCAGTGGTTTCAGAAGATTTGGTCCCATCCATGGACGAAAAGAGTCCTGATCACCTGCGACTGGCAATTGCAATTCTGCCTGTGCCCACCTCTTGATCTCAGCATCTTATATCCTCAACTATTCCTTAGATGTATTCAAATCACTGTCTTCCTCTACAGCCATTCCCTGTTAGGTATGTCTTATCATGCTGTCCCTTCTTCTTGTCAGTGATTTACACACATTCATTTCCTCGTCGATTCTGCGAAGAACTTTTCATTTCTTATCTCGTTAGTCGAGCTAATTTTCAATATTCTTCTGTAGCACCATATCTGAAATGCTTATGCAGAATTCCTTAACTGATTATACTTCTCGCTGTTCTCATTTCTGCGACTTCTCATTACTTTCGTCTTTCTTCGATTTACTCTCAATCCATATTCTGTATTCATTAGACTGTTCATTCCATTCAGGAGATCCTGTGTTGCTTTTCCAATCTCACTCAGGATAGCAATGTCATCAGTGTATAGTATCACTGATATCCTTTGACCTCGAATTTTAACTCCTCTCGAGAGTCTTTCTGTTATTCCCATCATTGCTTCTTTGATGCATAAATTGAACAGTTATGGACAAAAGACTACATCCTTGTCTTATACCCTTTTTAATCCGAGCACTTCGTTCTTGGTCATCCACTCTTATTACTCCCTCATGGCTGTTGTACATGTAGTATATTATCTGTCTCTCCCTATAGCTTGCCCATATTTTTCTCAGAATTTCTAACATCTTGCACCATTTTACTTTGTAGAACGCTTTTTCCAGGTCGACAAATCCTATGAACGTGTCTTGATTTTTCTTTAGTCTTGCTTCCACTATCAACCGCAACGTAAGAAATGCTTCTCTGGTGCCTTTACCTTCCCTAAAGCCAAACTGATCGTCATCTAACACATCCTCAATCTTCTTTCCCATTCTTCCGTGTATTATTCTTGTATAACTTTGAAGCATTATCTCTAGGGATGATTGTGCGACGATTCTCGCACATGTCAGTGCTTGCTCTTTTCTGAACTGTGTGGACGATATTTTTCCGAGTGCCTGATGATATATCACAAGTGTCATACGTTTTGAACACCAGCGTGAATAATGACAATTAAATCAAGACCTTAAGCTGTCGACAGGCGTTGATATACGAGGTGCATTCAAGTTCTAAGGCCTCCGATTTTTTTCTCCGGACTGGAAAGAGGTAGAAACATGCACATTGTTTTAAAATGAGGCCGCGTTCATTGTCAATACGTCCCAGAGATGGCAGCACCGTACGGCAGATGGAATTTTACCGCCAGCGGCGAGAATGAGAACTGTTTTAAATGCTTAAAATGGCGACGTTTTGCTTACTTGAACAGTGTGCAATCATTCGTTTTCTGAATTTGCGTGGTGTGAAACCAATTGAAATTCATCGGCAGTTGAAGGAGACATGTGGTGATGGAGTTATGGATGTGTCGAAAGTGCGTTCGTGGGTGCGACAGTTTAATGAAGGCAGAATATCGTGTGACAACAAACCGAAACAGCCTCGGGCTCGCACAAGCCGGTCTGACGACACGATCAAGAAAGTGGAGAGAATTGTTTTGGGGGATCCCCGAATGACTGTCGAACACATCGCCTCCAGAGTTGGCATTTCTGTGGGTTCTGTGCTCACAATCCTGCACGACGACCTGAAAATGCGTAAAGTGCCATCCAGGTGGGTGCCTCGAATGCTGATGGATGACCACACGGCTGCCCGTGTGGCATGTTGCCGAGCAATGTTGACGCGCAACTACAGCACGAATGGGACTTTCTTTTCGTCAGTTGTGACAATGGATGAGACGTGGATGCCATTTTTCAATCCAGAAACAAAGCGCCAGTCAGCTCAATGGAAGCACACAGATTCACCGCCACCAAAAAAATTTCGGGTAATCGCCAGTGCTGAAAAAATGATGGTGTCCATGTTCTGGGGCAGCGAGGGCGTAATCCTTACCAATTGCGTTCCAAAGGGCACTACGGTAACGGGTGCATCCTACGAAAATGTTTTGAAGAACAAATTCCTTCGTGCACTGCAACAAAAACGTCCGGGAAGGGCTGCGCGTGTGCTGTTTCACCGAGACAACGCACCCGCACATCGAGCTAACGTTACGCAACAGTTCCTTCGTGATAACAACTTTGAAGTGATTCCTCATGCTCCCCACTCACCTGACCTGGCTCCTAGTGACTTTTGGCTATTTCCAACAATGAAAGACACTCTCCGTGGCCGCACATTCACCAGCCGTGCCGCTATTGCCTCAGCGATTTTCCAGTGGTCAAAACAGACTCCTAAAGAAGCCTTCGCCGCTGCCATGGAATCGTGGCGTCAGCGTTGTGAAAAATGTGTACGTCTGCAGGGCGATTACGTCGAGAAGTAACGCCAGTTTCATCGATTTCGGGTGAGTAGTTAATTAGAAAAAAAATCGGAGGCCTTAGAACTTGAATGCACCTCGTACATAAACGTGGACTGTTCAAAATGTGTGCCTCGACCGGGACTCGAACCTAGGATCTTCCGCTTATATGGCAGACACTCTATCCATCTGAACCACCGAGGGCACAGACGAAAGAGCGACTGCAGGGACTTATCCCTTGCAAGCTACCCGCGAGACCCACATTCCCGGCTTAATGTCCAGACACTACACTCATTCCTGCACCAATACACCATTACTCGCGGTAGACAATCTTACCGAGCGCCCTGTATGAGTTCGGCCAATGCGTGTGCATCCGCACAGAAGAAGAAGGTCAATGACCGGATAGCCTTAACTATACGAAGTTGGTACATGTTCTTTCGGTATCTGTTCTTTCGCATTGTTGCCACTTCCTCCGATGATTGTAGAATTTATAAAGAATGCTATCCATCCCTTAAGCCTTATTAGATCCTAAGGATTACGAAATTCTTTTAAATTCCGATTTTATTACTGGACTGTCTGTTTACTTCTGTTCCATTTATCACACGACTCCTCTCATGCAGCCCTTCAATGTACTTTTTCCACCTTTCTGCCCCTCCTCTGCATTTAACAGTGGAATTCTCATCGCACACTTAATGTTACCGTTTCTGCTTTTAATTTCATCCACGGCTATTTTGAATTTTCTTTATGGTATGCCAGTCTTCCCGACAATCATTTCTTTGAGACATCTTCACGTGTTTGATCTACCTACTTCTTATTACCTTCCCTGCAATTTCTCGTTACTTAATTCCCAAGTGAGTTGAGTTTCTGTATTCCTGAATTTCGCTGAACGTATTTTTACTCCCTGCTTTCGTCGATCAATTGAAGTATTTCTTTTCTTACTCATGTTCTTTTTTTCGCGTTTACCTTCTTCGTATATATGTTTCTCTTTCCATCCACTGTGGCTAAAGCTCTTTAGAAATGTCCATTCCTATTCAACCGAATTGCCTACCGAAATATTGATTATCGGAATATCTAGAGCCTCAGAGAACTTCTTTGTGTGTGAAGAATGTTTCCTGAAAGTTTGGCCGTACCTTTTTGTAACACCCTATATATATATATATATATATATATATATATATATATATATATATATATATATATATATATATACTTACGACGCTGCTGCTGCTGCTGCTGCTGCTGCTGCTTCTCAGCTTACAGCTGATCCATGATTTAGTGGATATGTGCTGAAACAATAAGATGATGACATGTCTTCATTACCACAAAAAATCTAGGGAAAGAATAGTAGAACGAAAAAGTAATAGCTACAGTTATGCATTTGAATATGTACTTACCCAGTAATTCCCATTCCTCTTATTGCCTAGGGCGTGTGCCACAGGCACTGATGCCCTTTGCTATTGGTGAACACTTCATCTTGCAAAAACTATGTTGCAAATATCGACAATTCGCGCGTAAGAAAGGAGACGCGCGACCTGAAACAACTGAGGACGATGGCAGGATGAAGACGAGAGTAGAGAGGTGTGCTTTATATGCCATCACTGTTTCAGCATTAGTCAGTAGGAATGCAGTATTCGGGGAGAGCACATACAAACATGGTCCCCAGGTATCGAATACCAAAGGGACGTCTCCACCATCCGACGCATTGTTCGGAGCCCTGAGATCAAAGGACGCTGACATTCCTCTGGGGAGGGGGAGCTAAGACGAGGCGTGGCCATGTGATCATGAAGGCGAAAGTTGGGGGACCCTCTGGCCGGCTGTATTGCGAACTACTACTCAGTACGTGTTGGGCTGCCTTAGTGATCGCGGGTGTTGCGTGAAACGCATGGAGCAGGGTACTTGTGTTCTCAAACGTTGGTGCATATGAGTAAAAGATGTCTGATATATTTAGCACGATGGCGAGTGTTTCTTTTTTCCGAAATTTAAATACTTGGTTTGCAAAACGTGTGTGTGACTGTGATGTGTGGGTGTTGTTTTATGATCTGTTGTTTACGAGTGGTGGGTCTTTAAGTACAATTTCATTATGTAATTAGAACAGTGAGGCATTTTCTGTTTGTTGCGGTGGAGTGTACTGAACCATGATTTCTATGTGTTTGAAGCACAAGGGCTGTCCAGAACTGGTCAGTTTAGTTTCCCCGAAAATTCTTCAAGGAGCAGTTGTAGAACAGACTCGTTTGGTATTGTGGACTACAGGCGCACAACTATGCCTTGTTACGAAGAATCGATGTGTTCTTTGCTGTACAATGCCGTTGTTTTATCGCATCAAAGCTTGTCACCGTATTGTGTTGGAGAGAAACTCGCAGATGCATGTGAGATGTCGCAGAATAAGTCCCACAGGCGGATACAGGAGTGGTAGATGTGAATCTCTGTTGTAAACGGATGTCATGAATGGTGCTTACAGGAACTTGACATTCGTGTGGGCTTCTCCCGACCGGCGGGTATGCATCATGCATGGTGCTTTCAGGAACTTGACATTCGTGTGGGCTTCTCCCGACCGGCGGGCATGCATAGAGGTTGTGAACGGAAGTCATGCATGGTGCTTACAGGAACTTGACATTCGTGTGGGCTTCTCCCGACCGGCGGGCATGCATAGAGGTCATGATTTAGCCGACGCAGTTCCCGGAACGCCTGCAGTCGGTGGACCGCACGATCGGAAGGTTCTATTTTCGCCAGAAATGGACTGCGATGAGCGTTGTCTGCGAGATTTCTCCCGCAAATTACAATGTTGCACTTATATCGATTTGATATTTCCCGCCAGACAAGCAAATGAGCTGTAGATTTAAGTCAAAAGTATCTGAATATTTCTGGGCCACGATGGGATCGATGCAGTAAGAATTTTGATGTAATTGCACCAGTACCTACCAATAGATTGTGAGATGCTGTCATAAGAGTGGAGAAACCCCAGTTGAGCATTCCTCCATAATTTGTTTTTTATGTCAAAAGTAGTGCAGAGTTATCAGAAGCGGAGAGAACACGGTGGGGAGGGAGGAGGGTTGGGTAATATCCTAGAGGGTGAAGAGAGATTCAAAACTGAACTGAGGAGAGGAGGGAGTGACAATACCTTTTCCCAGAGAGGTGGGAAGAGAGGGATGGGGAGGGGAGGAGTGTTTCTGCCGCCGTTGGATAAGCAGCTGCCAGCAGAAAGTCGTATACTCCTAGCTCACTCATTTGTTACATAGTTTAATTCTTAATTTCTTTGCGTGTTTTTGGTACTTGCATTGTTTAAATTTCGGGCGTATTATGGTATTTGAGAGTTGTAGCATCGCGTTATAGTACCTGAATAGTGTAAATTCGCGTAGTCGCCTGTCTTCTGTTTTTGTTTTGAACGGCCAGTGTCGGTTGGTCACAGCCAGTGTGCTCCCTGCCGCTGTTGGATAAGCAGCTGCCAGCAGAAATTCGTGTATTCCTAGCTCACTCATTTGTTACATAGTTTAATTCTTAATTTCTTTGCGTGTTTTTGGTACTTGCATTGTTCAAATTCATAAATTTCGGGCGTATTATAGTATTTGAGAGTTGTAGCATCGCGTTATAATACCCGAATAGTGTAAATTCGCGTGAACGTCTGTCTTCTGTTTTTGTTTTGAACGGCCAGTGTCGGTTGGTCACAGCCAGTGTGCTCCCTGCCGCCGTTGGATAAGCAGCTGCCAGCAGAAAGTCGTATACTCCTAGCTCACTCATTTGTTACATAGTTTAATTCTTAATTTCTTTGCGTGTATTTGGTACTTGCATTGTTTAAATTCATAAATTTCGGGCAGTGTTGGCTTCGGTCACACAGCTTGAGGCTGTTGCCAATGGGCATCACTGTGGGGGTCCGGATGGGGGTTTGTCGGGGACGGCCAGTTCGTCCCACGCATCCCCCGATCGGACTACGACTGTGGCTGCCCGGGATACCGCCCACATTGAGGCTGATCCCTCACCTGTGGTAGAGTGAGAGGTCATCTCGAGGTGTGGCAGGGGGCGAAAGACATTCCGGAGGGCTGAACGGAAGGCCTCTCCAGTTCGTCTGACGAACCGGTTTCAGGCTCTGTTTCCGGCTGATACTGATGTTCGGCAGGAGATGGCTGCTTGTCCTGTTCCAGAGGTTGCCCCTCAGTCTGCAAGATCCGGGCAGTCGCAGAGGGTGGGCTTACTGGTAGTTGGGAGCTCCAACGTCAGGCGCGTAATGAGGCCCCTTAGGGATATGGCAGCAAGAGAGGGGAAGAAAACCAATGTGCATTACGTGTGCATACCGGGGGGAGTCATTCCAGATGTGGAAAGGGTCCTTCCGGATGCCATGAATGGTACAAGGTGCACCCATCTGCAGGTGGTCGCTCATGTCGGCACCAATGATGTGTGTTGCTATGGATCGGAGGAAATCCTCTCTGGCTCCCGGCGGCTATCTGATTTGGTGAAGACTGCCAGTCTCGCTAGCGAGATGAAAGCAGAGTTCACCATCTGCAGCATCGTCGACAGGACTGAATGGTTCAAATGGCTCTGAGCACGATGGGACTCAACTGCTGAGGTCATTAGTCCCCTAGAACTTAGATCTAGTTAAACCTAACTAACCTAAGGACATCACAAACATCCATGCCCGAGGCAGGATTCGAACCTGCGACCGTAGCGGTCTTGCGGTTCCAGACTGCAGCGCCTTTAACCGCACGGCCACTTCGGCCGGCCGACAGGACTGACTGCGGACCTTTGGTACAGAGCCGAGTGGAGGGTCTGCATCAGAGGCTTAGACGGTTCTGCGACCGTGTGGGCTGCAGATTCCTCGACTTGCGCCATAGGGTGGTGGGGTTTCGGGTTCCGCTGGATAGGTCAGGAGTGCACTACACGCAGCAAGCGGCTACGCGGGTAGCAGGGGTTGTGTGGCATGGACTGGGCGGTTTTTTAGGTTAGATGGCCTCGGGCAAGTACAGAAAGGGCAACAGCCTCAAAACGGGCGGGGCAAAGTCAGGACATGCGGGGACCAAGCAGCAATCGGTATTGTAATTGTAAACTTCCGAAGCTGCATTGGTAAAGTACCGGAACTTCAAGCGCTGATAGAAAGCACCGAAGCTGAAATCGTTATAGGTACAGAAAGCTGGCTGAAGCCGGAGATAAATTCAGCCGAAATTTTTACAAAGGCACAGACGGTGTTTAGAAAGGATAGATTGCGTGCAACCGGTGGTGGCGTGTTTGTCGCTGTTAGTAGTAGTTTATCCTGTGGTGTAGTAGATGTGGATAGTTCCTGTGAAATATTATGGGTGGAGGCTACACACAACAACCGAGCTAGGTTAATAATTGGCTCCTTTTACCGACCTCCCGACTCAGCAGCATTAGTTGCAGAACAACTGAGAGAAAATTTGGAATACATTGCACATAAATTTTCTCAGCATATTATAGTCTTACGTGGAGATTTCAATTTACCAGATATAGACTGGGACACTCAGATGTTTAGGACGGATGGTAGGGACAGAGCATCGAGTGACATTATACTGAGTGCACTATCCGAAAATTACCTCGAGCAATTAAACAGAGAACCGACTCGTGGAGATAACATCTTGGACCTACTGATAACAAACAGACCCGAACTTTTCGACTCTGTAAGTGCAGAACAGGGAATCAGTGATCATAAGGCCGTTGCAGCATCCCTGAATATGGAAGTTAATAGGAATATAAAAAAAGGGAGGAATGTTTATCTGTTTAGCAAGAGTAATAGAAGGCAGATTTCAGACTACCTAACAGATCAAAACGAAAATTTCTGTTCCGACACTGACAATGTTGAGTGTTTATGGAAAAAGTTTAAGGCAATTGTAAAATGCGTTTTAGACAGGTACGTCCTGAGTAAAACTGTGAGGGACGGGGAAAACCCACCGTGGTTCAACAACAAAGTTAGGAAACTACTGCGAAAGCAAAGAGAGCTTCACGCCAAGTTTAAACGCAGCCAAAACCTCTCAGACAAACAGAACCTAAACGATGTCAAAGTTAGCGTAAGGAGGGCTTTGCGTGAAGCGTTCAGTGAACTGGAAAGTAAAATTCTATATACCGACTTAACAGAAAATCCTAGGAGGTTCTGGTCTTACGTTAAATCAGTAAGTGGCTCGAAACAGCATATCCAGACACTCCGGGATGATGATGGCTTTACACGCGTAAAGCTGAAATACTAAACACCTTTTTCCAAAGCTGTTTGACAGAGGAAGACCGCACTGCAGTTCTTTCTCTAAATCCTCGCACAAACGAAAAAATGGCTGACATCGAAATAAGTGTCCAAGGAATAGAAAAGCAACTGGAATCACTCAACATAGGAAAGTCCACTGGACCTGACGGGATACCAATTCGTTTCTACACAGAGTACGCGAAAGAACTTGCCCCCCTTCTGACAGCCGTGTACCGCAAGTCTCTAGATGCACGGAAGGTTCCAAATGATTGGAAATGAGCGCAGGTAGTCCCAGTCTTCAAGAAGGATCGTCGAGCAGATGCGAAAAATTATAGACTTATATCTCTGACGTCGATCTGTTGTAGAATTTTAGAACATGTTTTTTGCTCGAGTATCATGTCGTTTTTGGAAACCCAGAATCTGCTCTGTAGGAATCAACATGGATTCCGGAAGCAGCGATCGTGTGAGACCCAACTCGCTTTATTTGTTCATGAGACCCAGAAAATATTAGATACAGGCTCCCAGGTTGATGCTATTTTCCTTGACTTCCGGAAGGCGTTCGATACAGTTCCGCACTGTCGCCTGATAAAGTAAGAGCCTACGGAATATCGGACCAGCTGTGTGGCTGGATTGAAGAGTTTTTAGCAAACAGAACACAGTATGTTGTTATCAATGGAGAGACGTCTACAGACATTAAAGTAACCTCTGGCGTGCCACAGGGGAGTGTTATGGGACCATTGCTTTTCACAATATATATAAATGACCTAGTAGATAGTGTCGGAAGCTCCATGCAGCTTTTCGCGGATGATGCTGTAGTATACAGAGAAGTTGCAGCATTAGAAAATTGTAGCGAAATGCAGGAAGATCTGCAGCGGATAGGCACTTGATGCAGGGAGTGGCAACTGACCCTTAACGTAGATAAATGTAATGTATTGCGAATACATAGAAAGAAGGATCCTTTATTGTATGATTATATCATAGCGGAACAAACACTGGTAGCAGTTACTTCTGTAAAATATCTGGGAGTATGTGCGCGGAACGATTTGAAGTGGAATGATCATATGAAATTAATTGTTGGTAAGGCGGGTACCAAGTTGAGATTCATTGGGAGAGTCCTTAGAAAATGTAGTCCATCAACAAAGGAGGTGGTTTACAAAACACTCGTTCGACCTATACTTGAGTATTGCTCATTAGTGTGGGATCCGTACCAGATCGGGTTGACGGAGGAGATAGAGAAGATCCAAAGAAGAGCGGCGCGTTTCGTCACAGGGTTATTTGGTAACCGTGATAGCGTTACGGAGATGTTTAGCAAACTCAAGTGGCAGACTCTGCATGAGGGGCGCTCTGCATCGCGGTGTAGCTTACTGTCCAGGTTTCGAGAGGGTGCGTTTCTGGATGAGGTATCGAATATATTGCTTCCACCTACTTATACCTCCTGAGGAGATCACGAATGTAAAATTAGAGCGATTCGAGCGCGCACGGAGGCTTTCAGACAGTCATACTTCCCGCGAACCATACGCGACTGGAACAGAAAAGGGTGGTAATGACAGTGGCACGTAAAGTGCCCTCCACCACACACCGTTGGGTGGCTTGCGGAGTATAAATGTAAATGTTAATTCGCAGGGGGTCATAAATCAATTAGCATAACAATAGGTATCACTGGGAGTCACAAATCAATTAGCTAACTTTAGGTTACGAGGACTATGTCATCAATTTAATTAATTTGTACATCAGTTTGATATACATGTATTGGGTATTGTACTATGCTGCTCGAAAAACTATTAATAATATGGAGCTTTTTTTCGACAGTTTGAGGTCAATGGTACTTTTTTATCTTCGCTACGATTTATGTGGTATTAGTAATGACATAAAATTCAAATAATCATGGAGTACAACAAGTTTTTCTTATTTGTTAGCAATCTGATTGTCCTTCAAAACAAGGTGTTCCACGGAGTGTCAACATTCTCAAAGTGTTTTGTCAGAGGAGAAGATTGGGAGCCCCAGCTCTGTACAAAGGAGACCTCTAGTTTACCAATATCATTTTATTGGTCAACGACTTCAAGCCATCCTAAGAAACACGTCCTCAAATGTACTCACAGATTCAAATTTAAGCACAGCGTTTATTCAAAGAGTAACTCTATGTGTCAATCAAGCTTAATCTGAGTTCCATTTTTAAGAGCTCCAAAGGAAAGTAGGAAACAGACATGTTCATTTTTAGAACAGAAATTTTTCTATTTAATAACCCTACACTTATAATTCATCACTTTTTCATTAAATAAGGAAAGTACATACTTGTACTAGTCAAGGTCTTCTACATCTCAGTTATACAAAGACGAGTGATTGTTTTCTGTATCGCTTATTCCCTGCTGGAATCAGAGTCTCATAAAGGACGGTGTAGATCGTTTGCTAACATTATCATTGCCAACTGTCGAGAAACCAATAAAAGCAGACAAAGAAGGTATATATAACATAAATTTTGAAGCTAATTAAGGAAAATCACAAGTGTGACTACAAGAATGCGAAGACGTAATGGCGTGTGAAGCGTGTCTAACAAAAATTATAACTGCTTTGTTTTAGTCACCTAATTACATTATCGGCTCAGGTGACATGTCTTTGTGTCCGTTCTTTGGCATATTCTCAACTAAGGATTTTGCTCGAGAAGTGAACCTAGGAACTCTCTTTCACTGTTTCTATGCATTTATCACTAAAGAGATATATGCTTGTGTACAAGCGAAAGAAGGCACTGCAGTGTAACGCTTTGCCTCTGATGATGCCGGCGATGTGTCAGGATGGCAACGTGGTTATCGTGCGCTTAACTGCACACACAAACTCACAGAGGCTGACTTTAGCTGCGTGGAAGGGAAACATATATAGCTTCATGACTTTCCGACTGTGGTCGGTAAAAGTACGATGTCAGTGATGAACTTTTTCTCTGAATGAGAGACATCTCGACGGGTGCTCCAGGCAAGCAAACACGCATTGGATTGAGAAGTACGGAGTTTGGACAAAAATAAAGAAGCACCGTGAGCTATGCATGCTTGAAATAATATATCCAGAGACTAGCCAAGCCAACAGATGACGCCTTTGTATCTAGCCACTAGCAGCACCTGTGCATTGTTCTGAATTCGAAGCCGGTGTCATTCTTGTTCAATGTAGTACTCTGTGTAGTTGGGAGTGCATTTGTGCCGGAGTTAAGTAAATTCGAATGTGAGAAAAGTGTTGGTGCTCGTAAGATGGATGCTTCGGCAACAGAGGGAGACGAAGAATTTGGTGTTTCAAGAGGCATCATATCGAAGATTATTACAGTGTACTGGAACAGAAAAGCATTGGCCGCTATATCACAGGCCGACCGAACCGTATGTTAGCGATCGTGTCAAATAGTCATTGAAGATGACTGTGTCAAAAAAGAAGAAAAAGAAAAAAGGAAGACGACGACAGCTACGAAAGTCGTAGCTGAACCGAGTGTCGCACTCGCGAACCCTGTCAACACCAAAACAACACGAAGGAAGCTGCAGAAGCAGCGAATTGCAGGGTTAGCTGGAATTCCAAAACCACTAATCACTGATGAAATGCCCGCAGCAGGAAAACTTTGTGCCTACGCAATGGATGAAAGTCGTTTGGTCGGATGAGTCTTGTTTCATACTGTTTCTAGATTCTGGGCAAGTTAACGTACCAATTCGTCGCATTACTGCCTTTGTTAAATGGCCATTTGGCTGATTAGGCCCATTCACAGGAACAGTGTCAATCCCGAGGTGGTTATGCTGTTTTTCAAGATAACAGGGCCCCAGTTCACGTAGCTCACACCGTCCAGGGCTGTTTTTGTGAGAAAGTGAAGGGGCCGGCCGGAGTGTCCGAGCGGTTCTAGGCGCTACAGTCTGGAACCGCGCGACCACTACGATCGCAGGTTCGAATCCTGCCTGGGGCATTGATGTGTGTGATGTCCTTAGGTTGGTTCGGTTTAAGTAGTTCTAAGTTGTATGGGACTGATGACCTCAGAAGTTAGGCCCATAGTTTTCAGAGCCATTTGAACGAGAAGGTACCGTCGCATCTGACAAGGCCACCACATTCCACTAGATCTCAGTATTACTGAGCCATTCTGTGTTCTACCGAGAGAAGGGGGCGTGATCACTCTCCATCTGCATGTGAACTATTTTCCAGGAATAATGGTGCAAGTTCCCTTAAAACTATACAAGACCTGTATTTATACATTCCTACACCGTATTTGGCCTCTTAGTGTGTTGTGTTCTTGGTGTATCCATATCTCTGTCCTACCCCTGTAGGTTCTTCTGTCACTAACCGAAGGGAGTCGGAGCCGGAGTGTCAGGAGTTCTATTTCACCTTATGTAAATATGTAGCTCACGAGAGGCCGTGGTGACATGCCACAAAGTGTTGCTGCTGTCAAGGGGACAAGTATTGCCTCATGGAGCTTCGATGTACTCTTAGCTTGTCACTGGCAAATTCCATAACTTACCAGTCGAAGCGACTTTTTCCATGTTCCCAGCGAGCAATTGTGCTATTTCTGCATGCTAACATATATACCCAGTGATGTGAAATTTGTATGCCCGCAATGGTGGCTTCTGTGCTACGCCTGAGAATACAAAACGTCAGTATCGGAAAGGCCATCAAATACAATTTTATCTTCTGCACATACAGAGTATAGTACGAATAATATATGATTAAACTTGTGAATATGAACAGTCAATATGTTTGCTGTTATTAAGCGAAATGACAAGATAGGCAGACGCGAGACAAGCTCGTTTTTTCCAGACTGTATACTAGAAACGAATTATTTTACGAAGAGAAATCTTTTTGAGAAAAGTATTTTAGATGATACAAATGCCCTCTGTGATACTAGCCGAAACTAACTGTTCCCTTATACCGTCGGTAACTATTATGGTATTACGTCGGTTGCGCCCTACCACATGCGAGAAATCGCGTTTTTAACGTATTTTAAAATTAATGGTACGCTTTGTATGAATGAATCTTAGAAACAGACTCTCTAAGGAAAATTTTTAGCCAGTAAAACGATACATAGCCATTCCACCAAACTACGAAGATTGCATTATCATGAAGGTGCCATGTAAACAAACTTCGTAACGGCAGTTATTTTAATATGAAACTTGGCTGTACGAATTATTAACTTTTCGTTGCAACGGTACACAAGGTAACTAAGAAAAACGCCATCTACCTTCCTGCACATAATGAAAAATTACACTAGGTCCTCTTTCTGAAATCAAATCTGAATGTTATTTTCTTGTGAAAAGATTGTGTTACATACTGTGTGAGAAGGAGGAAGTCTACCAGCAGGTATCGGAATCCGAGTACAGCTGAATCGTGGCCAATAGAAAGCTGGATTTATTGTCGCGTGATGTTACTGCTCTCGTTATTCAGGGTACCAAGAATGGAACAGACACCTTCAGTACGGCCTAACGGTCCCGTGCGATTAACGACCGAGAGGACGGATACATAGTTCTCTCGTTTATCAAAGATTGAATTGTCGATTCAACATACTGTAGACGGTGCGGTAGCGTCTCGAACATACTGGATTGTCGGCACGGCTTCTACTGACGTGGCAGCAGAAAGAGGCGTGCCTATAATGATTCGCCTTACGACAACAATGGAGGATTTATGGTAGACATCTTCAAAAGAAAGGTGTTTCTCGTTGCGGCAGTATATCATAAAATGTCAAACACAAACTTTCTGAGCCGAAAGTGGAAATGTTGGGTGGCCGACCTACACAGGGAAAAATGAACTACACTATAAAGAGAGGGATATCAGAGTTCGCACGGAGAGTTATAATTGTTCGTTTCTTCCGCGCGGTGTTCGAGGGTGCAATAATAGACAGATGTTGTGAAGGTGGCTCGATGAACCCTCTCCCAGGCTCTTAAGTATGATCTGCAGATTATGCATGTAGATGTAGACTTGACGCTGACCGTGCTGCGTTCACGTACTTCAGTACAGTTTGCGCGCCATGTACTGGCAAGAACCTTCACCAAATCTCTCAGCCGCTGGGAACATCTAATGATCAGTGGCCGGGAAACTGTGACGCACCACTCGCCAGCCACTATGATGGGTATGTTCTGGCATAAGTTGAAGCAGTCTGGAATGACCTACTGAATGTACCTTCAAAAGTCAGTTCGACCTGGTGCTCGCAGGTGCAGCAGTTGTTGTTGCCTGAGGTGGTAGCTCCGTATTTAAAAAAACTGGACTCTTCATATGTCCAAATCATTCAGAAATGTAATGATACATTCTTCGTCCTATACTGACGAAATCAACGACTAAAACAGAAGCAATATCTTGTGTTCCCCAAGGAACCCTTATAGGCCCTCTGTGGTTCCTGATCTACATAAACGATTTAGGAGACAGTCTGAGCCCCCTGATATATTGTTTGAGATGATGGTATCATTTACCAACTTGTGAAGCCGTGAGTGACCAAACGAAATCGCTAAATGATTTACACAGGATATGAGTATGGTGAAAAACGTGGCATTATAATGAAAACTATGATTTCATCAACACGAGTACTAAAGAAAATCCACTAATTTTCAGTTACACTATAAATCACACCATTCTAAAGGCAGAAAACTGAACTAAATACATAGTGATTACAATTACGAATAACTGGGTCAAATGGCTCTGAGCACAATGGGACTTAACATCGGAGGTCATCAGGCCCTAGAACTTAGAACTACTTGAACCTAACTAACCTAATGACATCACACGGATCCATGCCCGAGGCAGTATTCGAACCTGCGACCGTAGGAGTAGCGCAGTTCCGGTCTGAAGCGCCTAGAACCGATCGGCCACCTCGGCCGGCACGAATAACTGAATTTGAAACGATCACACATATAATGTTGTGGGGAAAGCAAACGAAAGACTGCGACTGATTGGCAGAACACTTAGAAAGTGCAACAGCTTTACTAAAGAGACTTCTTACATTACGCTTGTCGCCCTCCTCTAGAATAACGCAGTGAGGTGTCGGATCGGCGTGAGATAGGTCTGACGGAGAACACCGAAAAAGTTCAAAAACGGGTAGCTCGTATTGCATTATCGTGAAATATTAGAGTGGCACAGATGTGATACACGAATTCTAGTGGAAGTCATTACATCGGCCGGCCGGTGTGGCCGAGTGGTTCTAGGCGCTTCAGTCTGGAACCACGCAACCGCTACGGTCGCAGGTTCGAATCCTGCCTCGGGCATGGATGTGTGTGGTGTCCTTAGGTTAGTTAGGTTTAAGTAGTTCTAAGTTCTAGGGGACTGATGACCTCAGATGTTAAGTCCCATAGAGCTCAGAGCCATTTGTCATTAAATGAGTCATCAGCTTTCTCGTCAGAATGTGAAAATATTTTGTTGGCGCCTACTTACATTGGGAGAAATGCTCATCATAACAAAATAAGAGCTAACAGAGCTCGCACTGAAAGATGTAAGAGTTCTTTTTCCCGCGCGCTGTTCGAGAGTGGAATGGCACAGAAGTACTTGAAAGGTGGTTCGATGATACCTCTGCCAGGCACTTAATTGTGAATTTGCAGTATAATTCTGTAGATGTAGGCCTGGATTTACACGGAAAGAAATGGTTTCGAATAGCACGAGGAGCGTTCAGCAAGTAACGCAACATTTCTTTTCTGAAATCAAAGTTGGTTTTATTCAGAATTCCAATATAGTATATTATTCCCCTGTTTTTAAACATACATTCCTTCAACGCGACAGCCTTACGCCGCCTTGCTGGGAGTGTCTGTATGTCCGTATGGCACCACTGTGCTGGTTTATGTGGGATCCAACGTCTGGCTGCATCAATAACATCCCCATCGTCCACGTACAGCTTCTCGGGGAGTGCGTCCAGAAACATGGGAGTCGGAATGTGCGACAGCCGGGCTGTGGGGTGAATGTGCAGACTTGTGTGAGGCCTCGCGTTCTCATCGAGAAGGGGAAGTTCGTTTGAATTTTAGTAGTGAGGAACACATTGAATTCCTTCCTTCAGTTTCCTGAGGGTGTGTGCGGAAGGTCGGCACTGTGTGGAGACGGCTGGCAGGCGGAAATCGGACATGTTTGCGAGACCTTTTTGCGATGCCTACAGACGCCTCGCCCCACGCCTCTCTCTGCGACTCTCTAGTTTTCCGCTTAAAGAAACTCAATGACTGCTCTCTGCTTGGAACGCACCTCTGGTACACAGGCCATTTTGAAGGCTACGTGTGGCGCCGCCACCTATCTGAACTTCATTAAACTATGATGGCTGAAGCGGGAATTTTCCACGATGTCCCCACAATAAATTCCACATTTTCTTCAACGGAAACTGGCCGAGAAGAAATATGTAGCATTACTTGTTGAACACCTCTCGTAAGTCCAGTCGTGCTAAAAACACTTCGATTGCTAAGCGGAAGCCAGTCAATCAATATAATTTCGTCAAAATTTTCGACATCAGCCAGAAAAGGCTATCTGTACGATGCCGTCATTACCGATTAAAGGTTTGTTCAATTTAACTATTAAAAAACCTATACTTTAAACACTTATTTTGCCAGAACAACTTTTTTCAAGTAGGCGGGAACCATAACGCATGAAATATACAATTTCATTATCAAAAATGGCTCTGAGCACCTTGGGACTTAACATCTATGGTCATCAGTCCCCTAGAACTTAGAACTACTTAAACGTAACTAACCTACGGACATCACAATTACATTATCCCTTTCTGTAACTTGTGAGCATGCGGTTTTTTTATACTGTAGTAGCCTACGTAGGATTTTTGCAATACATTTTAATTTCGATTTTTGTGCACATTTTTATAACGAGGTTTTTCTCGAAAAAATTTGACTTTCATTTCAGACTAGCCGGCAGTTGTGGCCGAGCGCTTGTAGGCGCTTCAGTCCGGAACCACGCTGCTGCTACGGTCGCCGGTTCGAATCCTGCCTCGAGCATCGATGTGTGTGAAGTCCTTAGATTAGTTACATTTAAGTGGTTCTAAGTCAATGGGCCTGATGACCTCAGATGTTGAGTCGCATAGTACTTAGAGCTATTTGAACCATTTATTTGTTTTGTATGTTTTCCTACAAATTGCCTTAGATAAAATCATGAATTTCAAAACAATTTTCGAAATTTTAGTTTGAGAACTGTGGCGCTCAGAGCTCCTAATAACTGCCCTCTAACTTCCCGAAGGCCTTTCGTCGATGTCGTCTGGTGTCCACTGGGTGAAAGTATTTTACTTGAGAAACACGTAATGGTTAGTATAGAGAAATTAAGTCAGTTTTTAATCTTTTTTTTTTTTTTACTGAAAAAATTCATGAATATCGGTTCCACCTTCGAGCGTTACCCCGCTGTAGCCCCTCAATATACCTGCGGCTCGAGGGTGACGTCTGTCTACACAACTTATGTGTTGTTGACTCTTGAAGCGCCATTTTCACTGTGTCGAGGTACGTGAAAGTACTGCACGGCCACAGATGTCGAGTGCCCCACACGTCGGGCACCTACTGCGAGGCGGTAATCATATGCGCTGATCTGACGTGTGTCTCTCCCATCTTCCTGCCAACTGTTTCACCGATGGCCAGTTCACGGTATGACACCGAAGTCATGCACCACGTAGCGCTAAACGTTTCTACAGAGCCACTGGACCGCAATTTTTACAGTACCATAGTTCATTTACTCACGAGTGTTATACAAAAGCAAGGAAACGGAAACATTAAAATACATAAATTATTCGGAAATTTCCGTTACATACTTGTCGAAAGGAGTGAATACATAATACTTCGAATTGGAATCCATCTCTTAAAACATACCAGTTCGTGGCAACAGCAGTCTAAAAATATGCTTGGCACTTAAGTGAGCAGTAGGGGAGTTATTGCGGAAGGAGCGGGGGGAGGGGGGGATGGGGGGTTACGTCGGTTCGGTTGATGTTATTTGACGTCTGTCCTACCTCTCTGACCATGTTCGAGCCTCATTCACGTATCTGTGAGCGTTAGAGCAACGTGGTTGAGTGCACGTTTGCAGAACACATCTACATGATCCTTCTGAATGGCGAAATTCATGGTAATGAAAGAACTGCTCGTTGCTTCTATCTATGTCGTGCTCCACAACGTTCGACTCTATCGCATACCCATTTCGCCACAATTAGCTACGGCTCCTAGTGGTACCACACCATCAACAGGCGTGGCTGTGATGCCCAAGGAGGCACCGTTGAAAGAGGCCGTACCGCATCACTTTGAAGAGAAACCGTCAACGAGTACACGGGCAATTTCTTTGGCTATTAATGAGTGAAGTGTATAAAAAAGTGGTAAAAATGTTTACGCTACCATCATATTTTCAAATGATTGTAGCGCGCAAAACGTACGTTTCCGGGAATAGCCACTGTTCAAAATATTATGTACTCACTCTCCTTTATAAATCCTAGAAGTTGGCAGCGGGAATTTCCAAACATCTTGCACATGATTTAGCACTAAAAACACAGTTCTTATATCTCGTTTTCTCTCCCTCTCAGTTTATTTTCGTGACACTGGAAAACGTCACGTTTTCCATCTCCTTTACTCTCCCTTCCCATACACCCTAATCCAGCACGACTGTATTTATAGAGTAAGAGATTACTCAGTGAATCGCGATCCTTCTTACTACAGTTTGATGTTTCAAGCGCAGATAAACTGAAAACAAGCTGTATAAAATTTGTGTCGATAATAATTCCTCGGAGATGTACGACTGAAACCATGAATGGAATTTACCTATGGTGCCTACGAGGAACGTACCTCCTTGTTTACATAATGGAATGCCTCTAAGCCATCGTACTTTAGTGGAAATTGTAAATGAGGAGTGTTCGTTTCCCGTCAGATCACATTTATGTTTTATAAAGCCGCACTTGTTTCCAATAATACGGTTATTGACCATTCGCTTCGCAGCACTGTATTTCATTCCATCTAGAAGCTTCTCATAATTTCGCTTTGATAGCAGCTTCTAGATCACGTCCTATGGTTAATTTTTATCACTTAATTGCGGTTGCATTTTATGGATGACCGTTTCACGATGTTGCCGAATGCTTATTCCTTGTTAAAGAAATTATCTTGTAGCAATTTCATTTTTCGCTTTCGCTATTATATATTAATGTGCTTGTTTTAATCATAAATGCTTCAATAATATAAATTTTACTGCATAGGCTACTCACTTTTATTAAGATAATAAATGTTGTGCAACATCAGGAAGGGCATCCGTCGGCTTGAAAGCCTGCAGTTCAAAATCTGGATATTACGTTGCTTTCACTGCTTTGCGAAGTTACGTGGAACGTACTCTTCAAAGTAGTGTAACTATCTGAACTATTCTGAAAGTTTACAACACTAAGCTTTAACCAATTATCTTCGTTCGATACCTTCAGAAGCCATTAATATTTAAAACCCTTACTGCCTGGACTATGTCTTTCGATTTCGCACGATTTCCCCGTCTCGAAGGCGTTTCATCCAGAAAATATTATCATTTACTATCACTAAGCAGAGGGCTACATTTCGTGTCTTCAGTTTCATTTAGAATCAAGGAACAGAAGAGAATTTGAAAAAAATGGAGAAAAGCACAGAGTTCTCAACGATTCCATGACGTCTGCAACAGTTAGCTTTTAAATTATTTTTGTATTGTTCTATAATTCTGTCTCAGAGCATTTTCAGTTACCATTCGAAAGGTTCTTTTTTTATATATATATAAAACATGAGATCCTTAGGAAGGTAGTTGGGGTTAGAAGTAAACTAGGGCCAAGTGTACGTTTCACGTTTTCAAATACCTAAACCAGAAGCTTACCATTTTCCCACCAGTTAGAATATACGTCATCATCTCTTCAGATCTGTTCTGGAACCTCATGGTAGTCGGACCTTTACTGTTGGAAAATATGCCGTGAGTCACTTTTGTACGTTTTCGATATAAAATTTGTGTGGTTTTGATTGATTGTTAAGTGAACCTAAATCAATTTAAAGCTGGATAAACTCGGTACTGTAAGTGGCAGCTCGAAGCTTCCAGGATTCTCTTTGATCCCCATGACTTTTGTTTGTTATCAGGAGATTTCCGAAAGAGAAAATAGCGGAATAGGGTATCAGTACGCATATCTAATGGGGTAGATTTTGAAGTAGGTTCAAATGGTTCAAATGGCGAAATACACTGTCGAATAACTGGCACCACACAGGGAAGCCGTACCGTACACTACATGCAAACAAGCTCCACACATCCCCCACACAGTGAGATGATCTATGGCCGATCTCCCACTACTGTATAACGATCTTAATTGTTCCAGGAATGTAGCAGCTGCAGCAACTGGGACACATCGCCATCGCTTGTCACGGTAATATACATGATACCTATACTAACAAATCCAACCTTGCATGAGCTATCGCAGCCAGTAAGCCACTACTGCTCTTACTACCCATCCCACTGTCGCAGAGGTTATTTTTTCCCACGGCACGAGCCATGGCAGTTTTTTCCCTCTGCTCTTCAAATCGCTACCCTCACTCGCGTTTCGTCTACTATCTATCACCTGATGGACCGTGTTAATGCGTAGCCTTACCCAGACGCACGGACAACATCACAGCCCAGCATCCTGTGATCCACTTACTAGACAACTAACATGTTTACGGAGGTGACAGTAGAACTTTTCGTTTGGTTACCACGTTGGTGCGGGCGTGGAGGGGCCCCATCTCTATAAAAAATTGCTAAGGTCATCAGTCCCCTAGAACTTAGAACTACTTAAACCTAACTAACCTAAAGACATCACACACATCCATGCCCGAGGCAGGATTCGAACCTGCGACCGTAGCGGTCGCGCGGTTCCAGACTGTAGCGCCTTTAACCGCTTGGCCACCACGGCCGGCTTGAAGTGGGTTCTTTCAGCCCATCAACAAACTGTTTGTGAACAACTACCCCATAACCGGCACTTTGACTAGTGTAGTTTCTTCTGACGTATTTTCGTTGATGTTTAATTACCTTACATGCCACAAAATTCATCTTAGATAACAAGTTTAGTTTTCTTTTCTGCAGTTTTTCTTTCGTCAGGTAGTGTTTTTTCAAAATATACCTACCTCTCAAACACACTTCGAACACAGTCATGTCTTCCAAAAGCGGTACTATTTCTCTTTTCTTTTTTTCTTTTACTTTATTTCCGTTTTTTTTGCATAAACTGACAGAGAAGATCAGTTTAACATCCACTAACAGACCCGACCTCCCATCATGATCTTGGCCTTAGTGAAAATTGGAGCTCAAAATGACGTGTCTAAAGCTAACGGGTTCTCATAGGCTGCTTTGAGAAGATGTTATAAAACTGGCAAAGGAAGTGATCCATCAGCCGAGTCACAAAAACCTTTTGACTGTAAGAAGAATAAGCTATCGCAAAACACTGAATTGCCCTTGGTATACGCTGTTTCAGCTTCACTCTCACACCCTCACGACATTTACTTGTGGAATTCACCGCAAAAGAGCTCCTAATTCGTTTTTCTGCATATTTACTTGTAATCTTTTTCATTTTGTTTAATTTGGGGAAGTACGCACTGTATACTCTTGCCCCAGGCTCTTACTCCACAGTGTGTGGTAAGAGCACACATTTTTTAAACAAAATTTTCATTACTCCTCTAGTAATAATTCGATGGTAATGACGCTATTTAATATGTGGAGAACACCGAGAAGGAGTAGGGACTGGAAGATACGACACCTGTTAAGACAGTAGGGAATGACTTCCATGACGCGTGGGGTGGCCGCGCGGTTTGAGGCGCCATGTTACAGATTGCGCGGCCCCTCCCGCCGGAGGTTCGAGTCCTCCGTCGGGCATAGATGTGTGTGTTGTTCTTAGTGTAAGTTAGTTTAAGTAGAGTGTAAGTCTAGGGACGAATGGCCTCAGCAGTTTGGTCCCTTAGTAATTCACACACATTTGAACATTTTTGAATGACTTCCATGGTACTGGAGGGAGCTGTAGACGGCAAAAACGGTAAAGGACGACAGAGACTGGAATACATCCAGCAAATAATTGAGGACGTAGGTTGTAATTCCTACTCTAAGATGAAGAGATAGGGCACAGGAGAGAAATTTGTGGCGGGCCACATCAAACCAATCAAAAGGCTAATGACTCAAGTAAATGGAAAGCATGAACAAAGCTAGTCGTTCAGTCACGGGAATCGTAGATCTTACCGTCGTCTAAGAGATGAAAATAGCTGGAAAAGACTTGCTTTGCTCAGCCTTTTTTCATTTATTCTGAACTGGTAAGAAATACCGTGACTCATTTCATTTGTATAGCACCTAAATCATTCAAAGTATACTCTTCTGAACTACGTTTGATGCTTCTTACTTCCAGGAGAAAAGGAGAAGTATAGTCGTCCAACAAGCGGACATGCTACGTACAGCTGTCCTTGAGAGAAAGACTTTTTTTTTTTAATGAACAGTCCGCAACATTGGAATGTCTGCCGTTATGGTGTTTACTACTTTTTACTACACCCTACCCTAATCTCCCCGCAGGCTTTTGAAGCTGAATAGTAAGTTACTGAAAATAAGTGGAATACACAGTATGAATACTGACTTGTCTTTATATTTTCCCTTCGGTCTTTTCGCTTCTATGACGTTCTACAGAAGTTTTTTCTGCGATGACGCACCAGAGACATTGAGCAAAGTTAGGTCGGTTTGCAAGTTACATTTTCGTCTTTGATCATTATGTCTTTTTCTTTTTGTGTTCGCTAACTTACTTCTTATCATATATCACATTTTGTCGCAGATGTTGTTCACATACACAACCATTTTTTGTTTACGCACTCCGCTCTATAAGCGGGTAAATGCCTTCGATGAGTTGTTCTTGTGTATTTATTACGTTGCGCAACTAATCGGATAAGACGATTTTGTCGGAGTGAGAATCAATGCGATATGTACCACTTTCCATTCTAGGACATTAGAGAATATTCTAGAACATTCGAAAATATTTGTAAACCTTTACGAATATTCGTAAAACTCCGAGAAGGTCATAGAGAAGTCTCAGAGTCAAACGTATGTTAACGAGAATGAGACACAAGATGTCCTTGTCATTGCCAACGTATGATGCCAGACATTTCACGCACTCATATCTCCACAACCAAAATATTTACCAGCGCACAGCCACTATAATGCACATACAGGGTGTTCCAAAATAATTTACACAATGTGTAAAACCGAATCTTTTAAATTAAAGCAGAGAGAAACATTTTTTATGGATAACAATTTAGAATGCAGTGAAAATGTTAGCAGTGCTTCTATTAGTTACAATATTGAAAACGAATGCGGTGTTATCGCCTGAAGAAGTGAAGTGAACGTTAAAATGCTACTGGAAGATGGACAATGTGAATGAGGTTCGGTGATGTAGGAGATTAGAATTTTGAAGGCTATCATCTCCACGGTTAACAATCATAAGATTCCGAGACAACTCTGAATTTGATAGAACAGTGCGTGATGTGAAGAAGGGGCGTAATAGAAGACAGAGACATTCAACAGACAACGAAAATGATGAGACAGAGCTCAGCAAAACCAGTCTTCACAGGATATTACGGACTCAGACGTGGAAACGTTTCATTCCAAATCCTCTCTAAATGCATTAAGCGAGGATTATTCCGAAAGGCGGATTGAATTTACTGAGTGGTTCGTCAATAAGTGTTAGGAACGTGAAAGTTTACGAGATCTAGTACTCCTAGTACTACTTGTATTCAAGGACCTTTGAGTTGTTACCGTACAAGTAAACAATCACGTACTGATGTAAGTAAAATTATTAACTTACATTACTTTGTTTTTAAAGTATAACAATACAAAAAAATGGTTCAAATGACTCTGAGCACTATGGGACTTAACTTCTCAGGTCATCAGTCCCTAGAACATAGAACAACTTAAACCTAACTAACTTAAGGACATCACACACATCCATGCCAGAGGCAGGATTCGAACCTGCGACCGTAGTGGTCGCGAGGTTCCAGACTGAAGCACCTAGAACCGCTCGGCCACAACGGCCGGCCATTATGTAGTGAACGGTTTATTGGTGCTAGTTATCTGTTGGGTGTTACGTCAACCCTTTCGCGTGCGCATTTTTTGTAGCAACTCAGCGAAGAATTTTTGTTATTCTATTAGACTTGTGATCAACTGACTATATTTATTTTTTGTTAATTTTATTTCTGTGAATTAGCACCAAAAACTATGGTGGTACATTTATCACACAGGCACCATTGTGAGGTACTAAAACTATGGTGGTAAATGGATTTCCCACTCACCTTTGTGAGCAGATTACGTGTTGCCATTTTTCTTTTACTTCATTTAAAAATATTTGATGCCGATGTTAAAGTTTACTCACCACAATGTGAAAACAATACTAGAAACTTTATCACGCAATAAAGGCATGACCAAACACAGTTCACATAATGAATATTGGAGAATCGAAGCAATATATTCCGACAACAGTTGATCCCACGAGAAACTGATTGTTGTAGCAGTCTTCATACACCTGGTGCATTGTACTACTACAAGATGTCAGTCATAGACAGGGGTGGTAACTCGTAATCCCATATGCGCTGGGATACCCCTAAGTTAGCGGTAAGTATGCTTCCCAGGCATCACAAATGACAGATAAATTTTTTGGTAAGTATACTTTCGAAATCCCTTCCAGATACTACTTTGGTCGTAACATTCTTTCAAAGAACCAGTAAAACATCGATGTTACAGGTATATATACTTCCCACAGCCCTGAAGACTGTATTTAACTACAATCAGAAACTACAGCTGGTTCAGCGGACTGCTACTAGATGCTAGGAGTGTACGGAAGTGGGAACACATATTCCTTTAAACGTTGTAGAGAAATAAATTTTGTGGGAAGCATATCCGCCATGCCCCGCGAAAGTGTTAAATGGCATCGTGATATGAAGAAAGCTTGCGTCGTCGCTCAATCTTCCGCACCCTCCCACTCCTTCCCCTACTTCAAGGTTCATTATAACCTTAACAATCTGTAGTAGTACGCTCACATTTTTAAAATGTCAAATGGCACATAGTGACAGAAATTCTGGGAAAACCTGGGCTAGAGGATTAATCGACCCGCTCTTCTTCCAAGAGGTTGCACAGCTTACTCTCACCTAGCAGTGTAGTACATGACAACTTCGAATCTGAAAGACCTTCTTAACAATGAAGGTTATAACTTTAAACAGGATGGGGTAGCATCTCGCTTTCAATGTGATAGAAGGGAACTTCTCAGTTGCACACTGCTGCGAGATGGGTAGGAAGAAGAAGAGGTGCTGTGCAGTATTCAGCTCAGTCACCACATTTAACTCCTTTAGTCCTGTGCAAAACCACAAACACAGGACGATGTAAGAGAGAAAATTGAGCAAGCCTATCGCGCTGCTCTATTAGGAACAGTACAGTTGGTGTTGTTGTTGTTGTGGTCTTCAGTCCTGAGACTGGTTTGATGCAACTCTCCATGCTACTCTATCCTGTGCAAGCTTCTTCATCTCCCACTACCTACTGCAACCTACATCCTTCTCAATCTGCTTAGTGTATTGATCTCTTGGTCACCCTCTACGATTTTTACCCTTCACGATGCCCTCCAATACTAAATTGGTGATCCCTTGATGCCTCAGAACATGTCCTACCAACCGATCCCTTCTTCTGGTCAAGTAGTGCCACAAACTTCTCTTCTCCCCAATCCTATTGAGTACCTCCTCATTAGTTATGTGATCTACCCATTTAATCTTGAGCATTCTTCTGTAGCACCACATTTCGAAAACTTCTATTCTCTTCTTGTCCAAACTATTTACCGTCCATGTTTCACTTCCATACATGGCTACACTCCATACAAATACTTTCAGAAACGACTTCCTGACACTTAAATCTATACTCGATGTTATCAAATTTCTCTTCTTCAGAAACGATTTCCTTGCCATTGCCAGTCTACATTTTATATCGTCTCTACTTCGACCATCATCAGTTATTTTACTCCCTCAATAGCAAAACTCCTTTACTACCTTAAGTGTCTCATTTCCTAATCTAATCCCCTCAGCATCACCCGATTTAATTTGACTACATTCCATTATCCTCGTTTTGTTTTTGTTGATGTTCATCTTATATCCTCCTTTCAAGACACTGTCCATTCCGTTCAACTGCTCTTCCAAGTCCTTTGCTGCCTCTGACAGAATTACAATGTCATCGGCGAACCTCAAAGTTTTTACTTCTTCTCCATGAATTTTAATACCTACTCTGAATTTTTCTTTTGTTTCCTTTACTGCTTGCTCAATATACAGATTGAATAACATCGGGGAGAGGCTACAACCCTGTCTCACTCCTTTCCCAACCACTGCTTCCCTTTCATGCCCCTCGACTGGTTTCTGTACAAATTGTAAATAGCCTTTCGCTCCCTGTATTTTACCCCTGCCACCTTCAGAATTTGAAAGAGAGTATTCCAGTTAACGTTGTCAAAAGCTTTCTCTATGTCTACGAATGCTAGAAACGTAGGTTTGCCTTTTCTTAATCTTTCTTCTAAGATAAGTCGTAAGGTTAGTATTGCCTCACGTGTTCCAACATTTCTACGGAATCCAAACTGATCTTCCTCGAGGTTGGCTTCTACCAGTTTTTTCATTCGTCTGTAAAGAATTCGCGTTAGCATTTTGCAGCTGTGACTTATTAAACTGATAGTTCGGTAATTTTCACATCTGTCAACACCTGCTTTCTTTGGGATTGGAATTATTATATTCTTCTTGAAGTCTGAGGGTATTTCACCTGTCTCATACATCTTGCTCACCAGATGGTAGAGTTTTGTCAGGACTGGCTCTCCCAAGGCCGTCAGTAGTTCTAATGGAATGTTGTCTACTCCCGGGGCCTTGTTTCGACTCAGGTCTTTCAGTGCTCTGTCAAACTCTTCACGCAGTATCTTATCTCCCATTTCATCTTCATCTACATCCTCTTCCATTTCCATAATATTGTCCTCAAGTACATCGCCCTTGTATAAACCCTCTATATACTCCTTCCACCTTTCTGCCTTCCCTTCTTTGCTTAGAACTGGGTTTCCATCTGAGCTCTTGATATTCATACAAGTGGTTCTCTTCTCTCCAAAGGTCTCTTTAATTTTCCGGTAGGCAGTATCTATCTTACCCCTAGTGAGACAAGCCTCTACATCCTTACATTTGTCCTCTAGCCATCCCTGCTTAGCCACTTTGCACTTCCTGTCGATCTCATTTTTGAGACATTTGTATTCCTTTTTGTCTGCTTCATTTACTGCATTTTTATATTTTCTCCTTTCATCAATTAAATTCAATATTTCTTCTGTTACCCAAGGATTTCTATTAGCCCTCGTCTTTTTACCTACTTGATCCTCTGCTGCCTTCACTACTTCATCCCTCAGAGTTACCCATTCTTCATCTACTGTATTTCTTTCCCCCATTCCTGTCAATCGTTCCCTTATGCTCTTCCTGAAACTCTGTACAACCTCTGGTTTTTTCAGTTTATCCAGGTCCCATCTCCTTAAATTCCCACCTTTTTGCAGTTTCTTCAGTTTCAATCTGCAGTTCATAACCAAGAGATTGTGGTCAGAATCCACATCTGCCCCTGGAAATGTCTTACAATTTAAAACCTGGTTCCTAAATCTCTGTCTTACCATTATATAATCTATCTGATACCTTTTAGTATCTCCAGGATTCTTCCAGGTATACAACATTCTTTTATGATTCTTGAACCAAGTGTTAGCTATGATTAAGTTATGCTCTGTGCAAAATTCTACAAGGCGGCTTCCTCTTTCATTTCTTCCCCCCAATCCATATTCACCTACTATGTTTCCTTCTCTCCCTTTTCGTACTGACGAATTCCAGTCACCCATGACTATTAAATTTTCGTCTCCCTTCACTACCTGAATAATTTCTAATACCTCGTCATACATTTCATCAATTTCTTCATCATCTGCAGAGCTAGTTGGCATATAAACTTGTACTACTGTAGTAGGCGTGGTCTTTGTGTCTATCTTGGCCACAATAATGCGCTCACTATGCTGTTTGTAGTAGCTAACCCGCACTCCTATTTTTTTAATCATTATTAAACCTACTCCTGCATTACCCCTATTTGATTTTGTATTTATAACCCTGTAATCACCTGACCAAAAGTCTTGTTCCTCCTGCCACCGAACTTCACTAATTCCCACTATATCTAACTTTAACCTATCCATTTCCCTTTTTAAATTTTCTAACCTACCTGCCCAGTTGAGGGATCTGACATTCCACGCTCCGATCCGTAGGACGCCAGTTTTCTTTCTCCTGATAACGACGTCCTTTTGAGTAGTCCCCGCCCGGAGATCCGAATGGGGGACTATTTTACCTCCGGAATATTTAACCCAATAGGACGCCATCATCATTTAATCATACAGTAAAGCTGCATGTCCTCGGGAAAATTTACGGCTGTAGTTTCCCCTTGCTTTCAGCCGTTTGCAGTTCCAGCACAGCTAGGCCGTTTTGGTTAATGTTACAAGGCCAGATCAGTCAATCATCCAGACTGTTGCCCCTGCAACTACTGAAAAGGCTGCTGCCCCTCTTCAGGAACCACATGTTTGTCTGGCCTCTCAACAGATACCCCTCCGTTGTGGTTGCACCTACGGTACGGCCATCTGTATCCCTGAGGCACGTACAGTTGGTATGTCACTCTTTTCTAAGTCTAAATGATTTACCACCTCACGTTACACTTAAATGTGCACTGATCAGCTAGAGCTTTACGATCAGCCACCTAACAGCCGGTATGTCTACCTGTGTCATGGATAACAGGGGCGACACCTTGTGGCATGGAAACATTGAGGCCTTTGTAGGTCGCTGGAGACAGCTGGCACCACATTTGCACACACAAACGTTCAATCACATCACAGATGTGTTCCATGGGTTCAGATCTGGTGACTTGAGGGAACCGCACATCAACTGGAACTCGCCACATCTTGCCTCGAACAGCTCCATCACACACCTGGCCTTATGACATGGCGCAAAATCCCTTTGTCAGGACATATGATGGTCATGATGGAGTGTGGGTTGTCTGCAAACGCTGTACGATACTCCTTGGCCATCATGGTGCCATGCACTAGATCCAATGGACCCGTACATGCCAAACTGAAAGTTCTGCAGAGCATAATGGAGCCGCTGCCAGCTTGTCTTCGTCCTTAATACAGATGTCAAGGGGTGTTCCCCTGGAAGGTGACAGATTCCCACCCTGTTGTCGGCATAATAAAGAAGGGATCTCGATTCATTAGACTACGCAACGCTCTGCCACTGCACCAACGTCCAGAGCCGATGGTCACGTGCCCATTTCAGTCGTAGTTGGCGATGTCGTGGTTTTAACTTTGATACATGCTGTGTGTGGCCTACGTTTCGGAGTGTTCGGTGCATTGTGTGTTCAGACACATTTGTACTCTGCCCAGCAGTAAAGTGTGACGTTAGCGCCGCCACGTACGCCTCCTGTCCTTTCTTGCCAGTCTGACCAGCCTACGACTTCCCACGTCTGTAATGAGGGATGGCCGCGTAACCCAACGACGCATGGCCGCAGTTTCTTCTTGGTTTCGCCAAGTGCTGAAGACAGCACAGCTCCTGTCTGATACCCGATAAGTCGCGCAGTTTCCTAAATGCTCGTGCTGAGCCTCCAGACCATCACAATCTGACCTCGATCAATCTCACATAGATCGCTCGCCTTCCCCATTCTTCAAACGGATAGCACACTCACTGATACTACATGCATCATGCGCCTAACATGCACTTTGCGTTTGCCTGATTAGCAGTCATTCCTCGCCAGATAACGCTGCTACCGTCTGGATGGGATTGTATCGATAGTAGATCGTAATGTTGTGGCTGATCAGTGTATACGTCACCAAAAAACTTTACATTTCCTCTATACCTGCTTTAATTAAAGAGATATTGCTTCAGTAGCTGCATACAGTAATTTGTGAGACTTTGCGCATATACCAAATAAAGGGGAGTTACAGTGATGCAATGAAATGAAGCACACAGAAATGTGGTTGCTTTCCGAGCACGAGACATGGTCACAGAATCGACTCCCTGACTGTGAAGTGGATTGTCAGGCTGGTATCTGGGTCAGGAGAGAAGGACGTAACAGTAAAACGCTTCTGTTGCAATCCCTGCACTAGTCTGGAGAGTCGTGGCATGACGTGCAGCTGGGACCGCGACCTGTACTCACCGCTACGTTGGCAGCCTGACCAGAGTGGACTCCAGGGAACACGCGACCCTTATCTGGCTCGTGAGCTCTCCTCGTGGTCACTCCCTCCTTCTGTGGCGCGCTCCTCGACCGTTTACGTCCTACTTCTATCTCCGATTTCTTACACCTCCCCACTAGCGCCCGTCTCTCACTCCTCCTTCCTCTATGCCTGCCCCTCTCTCCCGCCCCGTTTGCTCCTTCCCTCCCATGCTACCTCTCTCTATCTCTCTCTCTCTCTCTCTCTCTCTCTCTCTCTCTCTCTGTGTGTGTGTGTGTGTGTGTGTGTGTGTGTGTCCTCGCGCCTGCCCGCAGAGCACAGGGGCAGCGCTGCCCGTGACAGCGGAATATCTAGATGGAAAAGAACCCATCTCCGGAGGAAATGGATTCCATTAGTGGATGCAAAAATGCGTTCCAGATAAGATGAAAGAGCCAGTGCTGCGTGGCCTGTCATAAAGACAGATAACGGGAAGTGCCCGGCGTCGAATCGAACCCGCCCCCTCCGTCTCACTTCCTATCTTGGCATTGCTCACTGTTTCTATTTTCGCCAGGATGAGCGCGAGGCAGAGTTATCAACATCTGCTGGGAAATATCGGAAGATAGAGAGGGAATTACGTTCCGTTAAGCCGCTATATTTTTCGCGTGAGCAATTTATCTAATTCATAAATGGAGTGTAACAGAATTACCTTTGTCTTTCTTTTATCCATTCCTTCAGTTGCTCCTGAGTACATTTACCACTTCATTCTTTATACCTTCATAGGTTCGGTTTCAAGGAAATAATGTTTGCTTTCTGACTTCTACTAAGCTTCTGGGATTCGTCAGCTTTTTTAACCACCGCATTTCTTCACCTAGTGTTCAGATATCCTCCGCTATGCAGCATCGAAAGGAAGGTTAACCTTGATAATCAAACATAATTAAAAAGTAAATTACTGCAGTCTGAATAAAAATGTCTTAAAAGCATACTAACGACCTAAATCTGACAAATGAGGGGATTGTAGTTTTTCATTTGTGATTATCAACAAAATATAAAATGTTTCGACAGTACAAACCTTCTGACAAGTAAATAAATAATTAAATAAAACGGACGCACAACGGAGGAGTTTACAAATTACAGTTCGTACAGGTATCAACGGAAAATGCTAAATTGTAAACTTTGCTGGCCAGTGGACGCAGTGCAATATCACCAGACGCTACTGGCAAGGATACTAAACAGCGTTTATTGCTGGGTTAGGACGTGTTTTTTATTGTTGATTCCAATTATACCAGGGCATACAGTATTTGCGAATTTAGTTCAGTGTACTCGACTGGACAGTAACTACGCCTCTCACATAGACACGTGAAGAATAGAAGCAGATGTAACATGTGAAAGAAGACGTGTAATTGGGCTCAAAGAAACCTGTTGGACTAATCGGCGAGTCGCTCGACATTTGAATAGGAATGAGGCCACTATTCGACGATATTGCCAATAATGAGTGAACCGTAGTCGAACACAATAACCAGAAGGAAGCGTCTTCCTAGAGAGACGACAGAACGTGAGGAACCGGCAGTCCTCAGAGAGGCACACAGAGCCCTAGATCCATCATTGTTAAAGTGTGAGCTCACGATGCCAGTTGCGCCAACTGTCGTTGACATTTGCACCGTTTGCAATTATGTTGGGCGCATTCAGACTGGAATGTCATTGAAGAAGATGGGTTCCACTTCGGTGACCAGCGCAGGCGTGTCTGGTGACGCCCCGGACACCGTTGGGACATCTAACTGACTGACTGCCGCCCGCCATACGGGCCAACAATCGGCGGTGGTGGTCTGGGGTGCCATTTCATTACCTCGTAGGGCTCCTTCGTTATCATCTTTACAGCACAGCTGTACGTCGACGATACTATACGATCTCTTTTTGTTGCCCTCCACCGCAAGCATTCCTGGGCGTATATTTCAGAGTGATAATGCCCGCCCGCATACGCCGAGAGGTTCTACTACTTGGCTAGGTTCTTCACAAACCTTAGTAGGCTAGCCAGGTAGCTAGACCTCCAATTGAGAACCTTTGGAGAACTGTGGATAGGGCCATCCAACCAGCTTGGGATTTTGACCATCTAACTCGCCATTTGGATAGAATTTGACCCATTGTCCCTCAGGATGACATCCTACAACTCAGACGGAACCGTACAGAATAACTGCTTGTACAAGAGCAGATGAGCCGACGCATTATTGACTTGCGCAATCTGTGAAGCACTCTCTCTCTCTCTCTCTCTCTCTCTCTCTCTCTCTCTCTCTCTCTCTCCCTTAAATCATCCAACTTCTCCGAAATTGTACTAATTTATCTGTATATTCACATCACGTCTACCACATCCGTCCTTGTTGGTGGTTCGCTTTTTATTTGTCTTGGAGTGTATACAGCCTGAATAAATTTGTTTTGTAAATAAAAAACACTCTCTTCTGGCTGCACTGTAATTTATTTCTCCTAGACATGTTTCGCCTTTTTTGTCTTTTTCTGCTTTAAGGAATCTTCAGTGTTATCTATAACGACACATTTTTGTTTCGATAAGTGTTATTTTTAGATTATTAGACAGTTCACGTCTTGTTTTTTTTCTGTAAATGAGTATTTACTTACAGTTTGTTGGCTCGTGCGTTTCCTCTCATCTGATCTGGAGGACGCTCTGTCACTTCACTTCCGAAACGTAAGCACATTTTTATATTCCGAACTTCTTCTCTCACACTCTTCACCGTGTTTACCTTTATTTTTGTGGTGCACTATTACGTTTTAGCTACTAGGCATAGATATTTGTTCGGAAACAGTGCATTTACAGACGTAAATATTGTGAGTACAGTAAGTGATTTCTCCTATTTGGTTTGTTTACCTACATATTGCCAACCTAACGAAGTATATGTTGATAACAATCGTCTATTCATGGTTTTATATCTTTGCGTGTGTGTGTGTGTGTAAGAGAGACAGAGACAAAGAGAGAGAGAGAGAGAGAGAGAGAGAGAGAGTGAGGGGGAGGGAGAGAGAGAGTGAGGGAGAGGGAGAGAGAGAGAGCTGAAGAATATGTATATATTTTTCTTTGTATGTGTGTGTGTGTGTGTGTGTGTGTGTGTGTGTGTGTGTGTGTGTGTGCATGTGACTGTGTGGTGGGGCAGGAGGGAGATGGGGGTGCGTGATGCTGACGTTTTGGGTTGTAGAGTGTTGAATATGAATGTAACAGCTATCAGAGAATGGCTTGCCTGTTGTCCTATGCATGTTCCCTCACAAGTGTTACAGTGCATATGATATATATCTGCTTTCCGGTATATATCTCTTTTTTTGTCAGTTTTGATTTGTATTTTTGGAAATAATTGTCTGTTGTATGTGATATACACTCCTGGAAATGGAAAAAAGAACACATTGACACCGGTGTGTCAGACCCACCATACTTGCTCCGGACACTGCGTGAGGGCTGTACAAGCAATGATCACACGCACGGCACAGCGGACACACCAGGAACCGCGGTGTTGGCCGTCGAATGGCGCTAGCTGCGCAGCATTTGTGCACCGCCGCCGTCAGTGTCAGTCAGTTTGCCGTGGCATACGGAGCTCCATCGCAGTCTTTAACACTGGCAGCATGCCGCGACAGCGTGGACATGAACCGTATGTGCAGTTGGCGGACTTTGAGCGAGGGCGTATAGTGGGCATGCGGGAGGCCGAGTGGACGTACCGCCGAATTGCTCAACACGTGGGGCGTGAGGTCTCCACAGTACATCGATGTTGTCGCCAGTGGTCGGCGGAAGGTGCACGTGCCCGTCGACCTGGGACCGGACTGCAGCGACGCACGGATGCACGCCAAGACCGTAGGATCCTACGCAGTGCCGTAGGGGACCACACCGCCACTTCCCAGCAAATTAGGGACACTGTTGCTCCTGGAGTATCGGCGAGGACCATTCGCAACCGTCTCCATGAAGCTGGGCTACGGTCCCGCACACCGTTAGGCCGTCTTCCGCTCACACCCCAACATCGTGCAGCCCGCCTCCAGTGGTGTCGCGACAGGCGTGAATGGAGGGACGAATGGAGACATGTCGTCTTCAGCGATGAGAGTCGCTTCTGCCTTGGTGCCAATGATGGTCGTATGCGTGTTTGGCGCCGTGCAGGTGAGCGCCACAATGAGGACTGCATACGACCGAGGCACACAGGGCCAACACCCGGCATCATGGTGTGGGGAGCGATCTCCTACACTGGCCGTACACCACTGGTGATCGTCGAGGGGACACTGAATAGTGCACGGTACATCCAAACCGTCATCGAACCCATCGTTCTACCATTCCTAGTCCGGCAAGGGAACTTGCTGTTCCAACAGGACAATGCACGTCTGCATGTATCCCGTGCCACCAAACGTGCTCTAGAAGGTGTAAGTCAACTACCCTGGCCAGCAAGATCTCCGGATCTGTCCCCCATTGAGCATGTTTGGGACTGGATGAAGCGTCGTCTCACGCGGTCTGCACGTCCAGCACGAACGCTGGTCCAACTGAGGCGCCAGGTGGAAATGGCAAGCCGTTCCACCGGACTACATCCAGCATCTCTACGATCGTCTCCATGGAGAATAGCAGCCTGCATTGCTGCGAAAGGTGGATATACACTGTACTAGTGCCGACATTGTGCATGCTCTGTTGCTTGTGTCTATGTGCCTGTGGTTCTGTCAGTGTGATCATGTTATGTATCTGACCCCAGGAATGTGTCAATAAAGTTTCCCCTTCCTGGGACAATGAATTCACGGTGTTCTTATTTCAATTTCCAGGAGTGTATTTCTTTCCTGTCTTTCAAAAATGTTGGTGATTTTATGCTTGAGTTTGTGTTTGTATATCATTATGTACCATCTTGTGTTTCGTTTCACATTATTCTGATAATTCCGTGCAGTTCTTATGGTACAGAGAGTTGGCTTTTGGTTTTGTTGTATTGTTGTCTGTGGTTTGGTGCTTTCTGCTTTTACTTTAGTTGTAATTTTATTGTTTAGCTTGGTGACTATGTTACTATTTTAACCATCGTTTTGTCCTATCTGAATTATTATCTCAAGTTTTTTGGTAGTTTTCTTTGGTGAGTGTCACTGCATTGAGTCTATGGAGCATTTGTCTTAGTGCTGCTTGCTTTTGTGAGAGTGGGTAGTTCGAGAATTGGGGAATGATAATGTCCACTGCTGTCGGTTTACAGTAACTTTCAAACATATGCTTATTGTTTTGTTTTTTGATTTTTATATCCAGAAAGCTAATTTGGTCATTCTGTTCTCTTTCAATTGTCAGTTTTATATTTTTATGTTGCTTGCTGATTTCGGTACGTAGTTTTTCAATTTTTCTTGGTGGTTCGTCTATTAATCAAAGAATGTCATCCATATACCTGATCAATATAATACTTGTATATTTGGAACTATTTTCGTAGAAATATCTATTCACTGTGGTTTACAAAAATATTTGGTAAGGCTCCTGAAATTGGCGGCACCATTGGTAATCCACTTTCTTGCAAATAAAGTTCATTATTGAACTGGAAGTAAGATTGTTCAGTTACGCACTTTATTAATGTATTTCATTAAGCTGCTCATTAGATAGTGAACTACACGTTTTCAGTTTCTAATCTATGATTCTGGTACTGGTATGTTGGAATACATGCTTTCTATATCAAAAGAGAGGTGTGTTGCCGTATCTGGGATTTGTATATCCTTTATCTGTTTTATCAGCTGTGTATTGTTTTCAATGGTTCTGTCTTCTTGTATTTTAAAATTTTTCAGACAGTAATTTTAACATGTATCCGGCAAGCTTGTAAGTGAGAGTTTTTTCACGTCCAGTATCGGCTTCACAGAAAGATTCAATTTGTAGATCTTTGGTTGGCTTCAGAAGACCAGGGCAGTGGGATGAACATGGTCAGCTTTCTTTTATTTATGTTGTCCAGTATGATGTCTATATTTTTTAGTGTTCTTTACTTTTGTCTGGATTTTGTAATGCCATTTAGTGAGATGAATTCTTGCGTTTTTTCAATCTATTGCTCTTTGTCTATAAGTTCTACTGTGTTCCCCTTGTCTGCTTTTGAAATGATAGCACTTTCATTTAGAAGTTTTTACCTAAGTTTCTGAATGTTACAGATTCGGTGTTTCTGTTGTTATTGCGTTGTTTTATATTATATATTATACTACGGATTTCCTTTTTTTTTACTAGTTCTCTAGTTAGTCCAGTGTTGGCATTGCTATTTTCATTATTATCCTCCCTTGTCGATACACTTTCTGCCACTATTATTAGATTTTCTATGTAGCCGATATCTGCACTTGCTGCGGAGTACGGAAACGCAAAAAATTCTTATCTCCAGGATAGTTTGAAATATCGTAATAGAAACCGTAAATGACACTACATTATGCCACTTGCGTCAATTACGTTTTTATTGCATCTAAGTTGTAAGATTGGCAACATCCAAATATCAGTAGTCTTAATACCATTGTCTGTCTCCATTTAATGTTAAGGAAAGAAGCAGGAAAACAGCAATTACTTAGTATAATGGAAAATCGTTTCAAGTATTGTGTACCTGTTGTTAACGTACTGGATTCGCGCTGAAGAAGAGTGCTGTTCGAATACCTATACAGCACGTCTGATTGATGTTTTCCATTGTTCCTCCTTATCCGTTCACGTGATAGTAGGACTGGTTTCTTTAAAAGCGGTGGCAGTTTGCATCCATCACCTTCAACCAAAATTTTATCCCCGCTTTTCCTTTATTTTGATTTATTTATATTCCTTCGAAACCGTAGCACGATCATATTCATGATGTTACCTACATACTGTGACGCGAGAGCTGTAATCTCTTAAGCTGGTGTATAAAAGTGGAGAATGTTCTACAGTTAGTAGAGATACACATGTCAGTTGTAGTGTACTATAATGGCCGAGCGGGTCTCGGCGCTACAGTTTGGAACCGCGCGATCGCTACGGTCGCAGGTTCGAATCCTGCCTAGCGTATGGGTGTGTGTGATGTCCTTAGGTTAATTAGGTTTAAGTAGTTCTAACCTCTAGGGGACTGATGACCTCAGAAGTTAAGTCCCATAGTGCTCAGAGCCATTTGTACTATAATGACGTACGCCATAGAGTAAGCAAGACGTAGAATAACATTAAAGACACTTATTACTAAGCATAGCATGAGGTTGAAAGATGAAACAACATAGGGCGGAGGCGGAAAGAAAGCAGAGTACAAGAAGTACGATAATAAATCGTACATCTCTCCAAAAGATCTGATTCACATACCGCGACCGATTCCTGTTTAATTTCTTACCAAAGTGATTGATATTAGACATAATAATTCCGCTGTCGACAGCTATGAGATCCGAAAAGAAATAGATGCACCCAGAAAGAGGTAGCTTCAGTTTTTTCGACGTTGTGAAATTGACTCCTGTACGATGTGTGTGTGTTTCAAATTACAGCCTCTTTTGAGTTTCAGGGCTTGGCAAAAATAATAATAACTACAAACTGAACTCTTTTTGCATGGTGTAAGTGTGCCGAAGAGACATTTAAGTACCTCAATTAATTTATATTGATAGGATATTTACTTCTAATAAAATATTATAAAGAATTTCATCAATTAGCTCTAAGGAAACACTCTAAAATTTGGTTTGGGCCAATTATTTTCTCGAATGTTACGTTTTTGTCGGAGTTCTGTTGGTATAAAGCCATATTCTTCTCACTTTCTGTGTGTGGACGGAATGGAGAGTGAATAATGTTAATAGCAAACATTATCCTTCGTGTATGGAAAAATGTACTGACTGCGACAGCAAAGTTCGTAAATCATTTCTGTAGAGTTAGGCAAAGTAACTTTTTCTAATAACTCAGGAAGAATTAACTGGTAATAACGTTTTACGAGACGAATGAAAGATTTATTACCTGGCAATTAAGAGTTAACGTTCCGAGTACTGATTTATGTTAGGGGCCTGAAACGTATAATTTATAAAAGAGTTGGGTGAGAATGTACATTGCTTCAGTGATGTTAGATAGTAAAGGCCATAACGCTCTTTATACCTCTTTATCGTCGTTGTAGACTATCGTAACTGAAAATCATATCCATACCTTTCTGTAAACATGCTTCTTGATAATACTGACTTTGAATAAACGTTTTCTTTGCACCTGATTCCACGGTAGATATGAATAAATAAAATAATTTTTCCTCCAAGACTGGTTTGTACTGAACAAAATTTTTTATTTCTCGATTGGTCACTTCGATGCCATTCTCATTTTAGATGGCACACATACTGACAACGTATACGATCAAGGAGACTGTCTTGACGGGTTACACTGTGACTTTATATTGTTCGAAACATTCCATATACAGGGTGTCTGAGGAGGCATGGTCAGTGTTCAGATATTTGACAAAATTTCGAATTCGAAGCAAAACTGTCTGGTAAATACAAGCTGTAAAACAGTTATGAGCGGTTTTTATCTTCGTTACTAAGAAATAAATTTCTTCTACTGAACTATTGCTCACAGCTCTTAAGAGCCCATGTTTACTGGTCATTTTTCCTTTTTTTATTTTTTTCATACTGCAATCTCTCAAAATACGGAAAGCAGTAGAACAGATTTGTTCCATTTTACCGAAGATGCAGAAGTGTTCATAGCTGTTAAAGTATGCATTTTAGGCCCATGTTTACTAGGATTTTTTTCCGTCGAATCATTGTTCCTACCATATCCCTGAATACTGACCACACTTCCTAGGACAGCCTGTATATGCCAGACCCAAACCTTCAACACAATAAAGCAAAACATAATAAAATTAAATGTAGTAATTTCCGAGCTATGGAGCTCGCTTAATGAGAGACTTATGAACAAACCGGCTTACCAAATTCCCCATAAAATTATTTTCTGGAAGAGACTGTGTAGTGCACTAACCTATGACACAGTCCGACAACGGGAAAATGTAATCAACGCGACTTCACAATTACTGTAATTAGTGGCGAATTCCATAGCCTGAAAACAGTTATCGGGACCACCGTGGTATCCGCCTATATTTTCGTTTAATAAAATAGTATACTTCGTAAATTCTTTATGCTATCACATACTCGTATCTGAATAGGAAACATTGCTAAAACAATTCGTACTTGCGTTTGTTCAAGTACAACCAGAGCCCCCACTATCAACAATACAATGCCCTAATCTGTTGCTCTCGAATCGCTGCACATTGGATTTATGAGTACTCCACTGAATTGCAAGTACCTTAGTAAATACTGCAAAAGGTATGCAGGTACTGTGGAACCTACATCAGCATATTTTCTTGAGCTGTAGGTCTGCTGAATAGGCGTAGTTCGGCACAACTTCCTTCCGTGTCTAACGTATGGTCTGAAAATGCTAATCAGCAGAAACAGAAACATGTACCGAAGGGAGTTTGTGATATAACGATTTACAGAGACCGACATCCCTTTAGAGCCATGCTTCTTGCTAGAGATCCATCACAAGTAACGTTATATAGTAATTATTTAAGCAATAAATTTCATATTTAAAGAACCTCCTAAATTAAAGTTTCGAGTCAGAGTCCGGAATTAATCCTGAGACTTCCTTAGGTACTTTCGAAATTTCTTTTTCTATTTTGGCTTCGAGAACGACCCCGATTATAAATTTCTTTCCCACAGAATTGGTCCCATTGCGGAGCGCATGGAACTTTTTTCCTCTCTTTCTTTCTTTTCCTTTCTTCCCGGAATCGCATCATTCCTTCACTTCTCTTCCTCATTTTAGTGGTTTCTCTTCAAAATACTTTGTTCTATTGACTTCGCTTCTGAGTTATTCTCCGTTTTAGATTATCTCTGGTGTAACAGAGGCTTCCTGTGATTTATTATGACCTATCTACCAATTTACAGGTGGACTTTAATGACGTGTTGTATTTGAGGATCTTTCTGCCCTTTGGGTTTCATCCATAAAATATCAACTGCGTTGTGCCTGTCCTTGATCTTATCAGTGTGCTTGAAGAGCTCCTCGCTTTCGTATTTTTCCACGTCAAGTCAGTTGGATTCAGGAATCCCAGACTTTTCCTGATAATCTCCTTTTCGTTCTTTTCAATTTCTTCCAACTGTCCTTCTTATTTAAAATAAAACAATTCCTATCATAGGAAAATATTGCTTTCAAAAGAGATTAATAGTACCCGATTTTCGCCTTGTGGATACCACTAGTATGTTGTACCGCACCTGTTCTGTGTTAGTTTGCAAAGTAAGCCTATTTTTCTGGCTCTTCCTTTGATTGCCGCTTTATTCAGTACATTGGGTAGGATCAGTTTTCCGAAGTATTTGAATTTATCTTCATATATTTAACCTCCACGTATTTATTCCCTTGGTGTTCCACACTTTTTGTCTGTTCAAACGAGGCCCGTTTTTTTTATTCTTTCAGCGATTACATGTGAGATCTCCAGCAGCCTTTGCGCATCCCTCCTGTTTCTGGATAAAAGCGCAAGGTCCTCGGAAAAGCTAAACACCTGTTTTCAGGGTTGTTTCCTTTCTTCCGTAGGTCTATGCCACTTATTACTGCAACTTCAGAGCTTACTACCAGGTTTTCATTATTTTCCCAGGGATGATACTTTCATTTTAGACTACAATATTTTCTTTTTTCGCCTCAATTCAATGTTAGTGTCAACATACCGTAAAATACAAACTTCCACAGCTATAAACACCACACGTATTGAGGGGCCTTTAAACACAGTGTTGGCAAGATGTTTCATGGAAAAATTGGAAGAATAGGCATAAGAAACTCCCAACAAAAAACCGAACATATGGTTTCGTTACGTTGATTATACCTTTGTGGTTTGGAGACATGGCAGGGAGTTTTCAAGAACTTCTCAGTGAGATTACTCCAAAGATTGAGCTTAGTATGGAAGATGAAGTGAATGGAAGATTAGATTTCCTTGGTGTGCTGTTCTTCAAGAAAGAGGAATGTAGCTTAGGACACATACTATTCTGCGTACAGAAGTACACGAACTGTTTAAGATTCACTAACAACCATGTCAGTAGTTTATCAGAGCCAATTCAGGCCCCACTGCGGCTATAGCTAGTTTCTTGTCTCAACGTCATTGATATGAATTTCGAGTGCCATGTTACACACTAGGGCGACTTATAATCAACGTCATCCCCCGCTCTTCTTCCTCAGGGAACCACCGGCAGCAGATCAAGGTCATCCAATGAAACACGCATTTCTCCCACTGTCCTTCCCCCCTTCCTCCTGACTATTCAGAGTCAAAATCTTCCCAATACTGACGTGCGTCATAGAAATTATTGGGCCACATCTTACAGTGAACAACCTAACAACACTAGAAAGAGTGAAGGCGACCTATATAATGAAAGCAATAGGAGTGTCCAAAACAACACGATCGAGACTTTTGAACCTGCTGGCGAGGGAACCCTTCCTCATTGAACACCTTCGGACAATCCTAATGCTACCCAATAGCAGCGCCTTGGAAAGTCTACTTAAAACATTGAAGGAAAAAAGGGAAGACATACCTCCAGAATTTTACAGCACAGGTGCCATGATTGACCGAACATGGACAAAGGAAAACTTCGAAATGAGACACGTGATCACCAGATTGGCAGTCCATGGTTTCCACCACCTTGTTTGCAACAACACGTCATATCATGAACCAAACGAAAAGTGTGAGTGTAAACTGTGTCACCAAATTTGCAAACGTTACCATATAGAACTCTGTACCAAAAGCACCCAAGCAATAAGTGACTTTGCAAATCTTAATATGTGAAACTTATAATTTTTCTTATTATTATCACTGTACATTGAATTTGTATGGCTATTTGGCTGCAATAAACTTATTATTATATCCATAGTGAGAGGACGATGAAGTGTTTGTAGCCAACACCCCCAGGCACAAGAGGAATGAGACTCCCCGGTCTGAGGGTAAATATCTAATAATAACATAATTATTAGTATTTAGTAAAATATTTATGTTCAATTGTACTTGTGATCTGTTACTGGTTCAGCAGCACGGCGCACCCTTCATTCAGTAGTAGCAGAACTGCAGGATGGGGACACCAACACATAACAGGTTGCATCGCCACAGCACTTTGAAGAGGGTATTCCTCATTTATTCGACATGTTGACATTCAGTTATACTGTATCATCACCGCCACTGTAGGAGCTCCTAGAGCTCAAGGGATGGAAGACATCCCCCACGAAGAGTACTACTGTTTGCCAGCATATATAAGGTGGGCGTGTGTGGATATAAACGATTAAATGTTGGTGTATCACAGCATAATAACTTTACCGTGGTGACTGACTTAGGAGATGTGCAACAAGTCAGTCTAGAGCACAATATTCATGAAATGAGTCGGAATATTTGTGTAATGTAATGGGTTATATAAAGAATAAGATCACAGGCGAGTATGATCCAACCCATACTCCAAAAGACATGCAACCATAGCTGATATATACTGCAAGGCCTCAATAGAATTAACTTCTATAGGCACAAATTTATACTTACAATATTCAAATGTTGTGAGATTAGATGGTACATACAGCGCAATATCGATCGATACAGATGCATTGTGCCGCTGGAAGCCCTATATGAGAGCGGATTGCAATGAGTGTGTTGACTATCTGAACAAGTAGAACAGTGCACCTGTTCATGTGTACCCCATCTATTGAAGTGCAAAATTACCTTTCTGGGTGTAGTTAACCTCTTAAAAAGGAAATTGAGCGTAAATAAAAACCACTTGTTGCACTATTTTTCCGTTGTAAGAACTGCAGCGAAATCGGAATCTGAGAACGTCTCTCTGCACTGTTGTCGATTCGGGCGCCTCTCCATAGTATATATCTGTCGATAGTAGAAAGATCCCTTAGCCAACATAAATGGGGTAGCGCTTACAATCTGTTCCAGTCAGTGACCCCTCAACTTTGGAAGAATTGAAGGGTGCCCAATTCTGCAAAAGTGGGAAACCCTTGTATACTTTAAGCTGAAGTAGCCATAGGTTCAAATTCTACAAGATTTCGCCATCTCGCAAATTTTTACCAATAATCAATCTGCAGTTCCATAAATTTCTTTGTCCCCTTCAGTCGATAGTTCTCTTTTCAGGCAAGACAATGACGGTCTCAGATTGCCAGGAAAACAAGTTTAATATCATTTCTTCATCAGTTAATTTTATAGACTTTCGAATTAATAACGTGACGAATACGTCACCGATATCATTAGATTTGGAATTTATCAATCAGTACGAATCTGCAATTGTGAATGTAAATTAAATTTAGTTAGCAACTCTCTTTCTCAAGTTTCTCCACCCCTTTTGTAGATCAGAGAAAAGTCTCTCTATTACAACTTATCATTAGTTCTGACTGCCTGCAGCTATACTTAGTGCAAAGCTAACTAAGCATGCGGACAGCTATATAGACTGTCAATGCCGACGTATGTGTATTATCAAATTAAGTAGATAATATTGCGTTAAATTTCAGTTCATGCAAACTCCTACTTCACCACTCAGGGCTTATTAGCCCAGATTATAGTGAATCGCTGCCATCTCTAACCCTAAATGGGAGGCGCTTAAATTTCTCTCCTCAGGAAAGAGGGTAAGAGAGATAATAAACGAAAGCATAAAATTTATTGGACACAGTTACAGTTAGCAAATCTGCATATGCATCTCTCTAAATTCTATGTATGTGTGAAATGATCTACCCTTTGGAGCGATGAAAAAAATTTGCACAAAAGCCTGTAAGTTCTGTTGTTTGTTACAGCCATCTTACGCTGCAAGGTCTTTCTCCAGGAGGCTTACGGCACTAGGAGCTGACGAGCGACGCCTGTGTGTGTTATATTAGTGACGTTTGTCATTTTCAACATATTTTCCTGTGAGACTTAAAAAACAAATTTGTCATTTGATATTTTTTGCCTGTTTAGTGTGTGGTAATACTATTTGACTTACTCATTTATTTTTCTATTTTTTGATAAATCTTAAAATTTTATTTGTAAACTGAAAATGGAATATGTTTTTTGTAATTAATGGAAATACTGCAACATCTATGTATTGTTTTAATATAATGTATGCTGGTATAATGGGTTAATACCGATGTGAAATTTCAGGAGAATGCCACATCTTTTGTCAAAGAGTGAAATGAAAATGCTAGTGTCGCCTCTGGACGCAGTGTGCGACGTCAAAACGAACGGGCGGCATTTCCACTGCGGTGAGAGACATGAGAGTGAGTGGAATCGAGAGTAGCGTGTATACTGGAATGTTAGGCCTGTGGACTAAGGAGCCAAGTTGTAAGTTATTAAGCACAAGGGGGAATGGCAAATGTGAGCAGATGAACAAGGCTCCAGGAACGTCGATATGTTGCCCCACGACTGGTCATCACTAATCAAAGTGTACCCGTAATATGTGGGGCAACAGCAGCGTTGTCGACGACAGCAAAGACAGCGTCTGAACATCTACAACGAACTGTAAGATCGTTTTATTTTGGAGATGAAACTTCCTGGCAGATTAAAACTGTGTGCCGGACCGAGACTCAAGCTCTGTTCGTAGAGCACTTCCCCGCGAAAGGCAAAGGTTCCGAGTTCGAGACTCGGTCCAGCACACAGTTTTAATCTGCCAGGAAGTTTCATATCAGCGAACACTCCACTTCAGAGTGAAAATCTCATTCTGGTTATCTTGGTGGTGACTGCGTTTCATTCTTCGATGGACATTCCCACTGTCTTTTAGTGCACTTATCTTTCAATAACAAATGTTGTATATCAAAACTTTAGAACCCCAATCTAGTTGCTATTCCATCTCGTTGTCACCTGTTTAGATCCGAATCCGACCCTATTATCAAACACCCGAGTTTCGTTGTTTAAAGCAAAAAGAACATTACTAGGAAAGAATAATAACGTTCGTTTGTTCTCCTGCTGGAAGTATAACTGAAATTAATTATTAATTATGTATCAGTAAGTAAACTGTCCTGTTTTACTCACAATTCAAAACCATTCCAAAAATTTCAAATCAATGCACTGTATCGTGTTCTGGTATTGAAAACGAGTGTGCACTTACCTAATCAGGTAAATAATCATTGCTGTTCTAATTATCACTTAGATAGTGAAGACATGTTGTCCAATGGGACTGGCGATCGGTTAATTACTTCTAAATCTTTTCAGTTGACTTCTGTTGTGGGACATTCTAGTTTCGTGCTACGTCTTTCAGTTTCGTACCTTGCCGTTTGTGACTGCTGTTTCACGCATATGATCAAAAGTGAGCTAAATAGGAATGATAGAAATTGGAATAACTCATACAAAGATAACTTGAACATATCTCCACACTAACTGGGAATTCTCTGTAGAAACGGTCGTCTTACAAAAATGTATTCTTACTCTTAGGCTCATTCGAACATTCGCGCTAACCGATATCTAGGGGATGGGAAAGGTTACAATCGTATGCACTTTTAACCTAGATACTAATAGACAAGTGTAGGGATTTCCATACATATTTTCTCCATAACGGATTCATCAACATATAAAACTCCTATATCTCTCCATGACAAACTGTCTTATCTCGACAGCGTAGCGGAAACACTCGTTCCCATCACAGAAAAGTCCTTTCTGTCCTCTACCATCGAACAACTGCCTCCTGTGTGTCGCTTTGTGTAGCTGCAACAGGAGTGTGGAATGTTCCACCTCCGCTGGCCGGGGTGGCCGAGCGGTTCTAGGCGCTACAGTCTGGAACCGCGCGACCGCTACGGTCGCATGCTCGAATCCTGCCTCGGGCATGGATGTGTGTGATGTCCTTAGGTTAGGTAGGTTTAAGTAGTTCTAATTTCTAGGGGACTCATGACCTTAGAAGTTAAGTCCCATAGTACTCAGAGCCAGAGCCAAAGTTCTCCCTCCCTATATAAAACAAACACATCTCCAGTTTCAAAAGCCTCATATATTACATTTGTTTCTATTTTTACGTAGTCCTTACTGCATTATATCTAAGCAACCCTCCCCTCCTATAGGATCTTTAACTACTCCGAAAGTTCTTACAGTAGTGTATCTGACACAATCTCTCCTAGAACCCGCAAACTGATCATACCAGTCTTATGTAGAGTAGTAAGTAGACTTTTTCGTCCCATACTAACCTCGTTATTAACAATCCTATGAGTAGTCGTAGGAGCAATACTGTTCTGTAGCTGCATGTACTTCATAGTCAATAGTGTACATCAATATGGCCAGGGAGAAACGCAAATTTCGGTGTTACAATGTAAGCTTAACTGCCTTTCATAAACATAAACACGTTTCGCAACTCAAACTGACGAAAACTGAAGCATTTCAAATAAGCAACCCTTCAGCAACAGAAATATTCTACATGATTCTTATGAAAGCGATAGCTATGCAAAAATAAATTTAAAAAAAATTAAAATTCGTGGTCACATAGACTGTAACTGTATCTTCCTAATAAATACTTCAATATCGTTCATGCAGTCGATAAAGTCAAGTAAAATGTATCAGTCCATGTAATATGTCAATACCGTTATCGTTACAACAGCTATTAGTGTGCATGGTCAGTCAGTAGCGAGCCAGTGAGTGTGTTGGACCTTCCATCGAGCTACGGATCCCCTTGAACAAAGTCTGTCGAAAGTGAAGACAATTTTGGTGACTTTCTTCGATTCTACCGGTATTGTGCATCATGAATTTACCCCTGTAGGACAGACAATTAACCAGGAATACTACAAATGTGTCCTTGAGCGAAAAGGTTCGGAAGAAAAGGCCTGCATTGTGGAAGACAGGAGTTGGGTGTTACACCATGACAAAGCCCCGGCTTATCGTGCCTTGAATTTTTGACCAAATTCAGAATTTTAGTGCTTCCACAAGCGCCATATTCCCCAGATTTTCCCCCTGCGGAGTTGTACCTGTCTCCTAAACTGAAATTTTCACTGAAAGGGAAGCGATTTGACTCGATTGAAGACATCCAGGCAAATATGGAGAGCGTCCTTAACACACTTCAGGAAAAATATTTCCAGGAATGATTCCAAAACCGGAAACACCGTTGGAGTCGGTGTTTTCTCTCAGAAGGGGACTATTTTGAATGAGATTCATCACAGTAGCACGTAAATAGCACCATTATACAAGCCCATTCTTAAAACTTTCCAATCACACCTTGTAGTAAACACGTACGGTTGCGACTAAGGAAAACACATCATACTATGAGCGGTTTCAAGACAGTTGTGCATATGCTGTCGAGTGATTCAGGACGTCTTCATGAAATATCAAGGCAGAAACTCAGGATGTGCCGGCCGAAGCGCCGTAACTCCCAGGTGCAATTATGGTGTGGTCGACGAATACTTCCAAGAAAGACACACAAGTAGAGCGACTGAGCACTTGGTGTGCTTGGTCAAGAAATCAAACTGTGAAAGGTAATGTACACCCACACAGAGTTGGTCTATAGTTTGAACCTAGTCAAGCACAATTTCTACCGTATTGCTACAGTTAAAATAAGTAACTAAAGGTAAAACGTTTGACAGATTTGCAAAATTTTAAAAAAGGTTTGTGTTTACTGTAATCTGCTGATTTAACGTTTTTTTTCATTTTTCCTTCTGTGTATCGTAATCACAAACTGCTCCAGTAGCTTTTGCTTTCTGTTTCCATCCTGTATGTAAAATCCGGTGAGGTGATCATTTTAAAAGAAAGGGGGGCTGGCTTCATGGTTGGACAGGACAAAGGGCGACTTTTCGAAATAATTAAGCCGAAAAGGGTCCTTACGTTCCTTGTATCTCAAACTGGAGGACCCACCATCATAACCGATCTATTGGGTCGCTGCACAAGTTTGAAGCGTTTTTACGTAGGTTTAATAAATTCTCCTTCACTATTTACAACAGGTAATTTCTCGATTCCGTGACAGTAGAAATCACGAGGTTTTAAGGCGAAGATCTCGTCGAGCCATTTCCGGAGAGTATTTTAATCCGGAAAGGAAGTTCCTAGTAGATTGTCCGGTAACGGAAAATCAGTCTAGCAGAACTACACTCCTGGAAATGGAAAAAAGAACACATTGACACCGGTGTGTCAGACCGACCATACTTGCTCCGGACACTGCGAGAGGGCTGTACAAGCAATGATCACACGCACGGCACAGCGGACACACCAGGAACCGCGGTGTTGGCCGTCGAATGGCGCTAGCTGCGCAGAATTTGTGCACCGCCGCCGTCAGTGTCAGCCAGTTTGCCGTGGCATACGGAGCTCCATCGCAGTCTTTAACACTGGTAGCATGCCGCGACAGCGTGGACGTGAACCGTATGTGCAGTTGACGGACTTTGAGCGAGGGCGTATAGTGGGCATGCGGGAGGCCGGGTGGACGTACCGCCGAATTGCTCAACACGTGGGGCGTGAGGTCTCCACAGTACATCGATGTTGTCGCCAGTGGTCGGCGGAAGGTGCACGTGCCCGTCGACCTGGGACCGGACCGCAGCGACGCACGGATGCACGCCAAGACCTTAGGATCCTACGCAGTGCCGTAGGGGACCGCACCGCCACTTCCCAGCAAATTAGGGACACTGTTGCTCCTGGGGTATCGGCGAGGACCATTCGCAACCGTCTCCATGAAGCTGGGCTACGGTCCCGCACACCGTTAGGCCGTCTTCCGCTCACGCCCCAACATCGTGCAGCCCGCCTCCAGTGGTGTCGCGACAGGCGTGAATGGAGGGACGAATGGAGACGTGTCGTCTTCAGCGATGAGAGTCGCTTCTGCCTTGGTGCCAATGATGGTCGTATGCGTGTTTGGCGCCGTGCAGGTGAGCGCCACAATCAGGACTGCATACGACCGAGGCACACAGGGCCAACACCCGGCATCATGGTGTGGGGAGCGATCTCCTACACTGGCCGTACACCACTGGTGATCGTCGAGGGGACACTGAACAGTGCACGGTACATCCAAACCGTCATCGAACCCATCGTTCTACCATTCCTAGACCGGCAAGGGAACTTGCTGTTCCAACAGGACAATGCACGTCCGCATGTATCCCGTGCCACCCAACGTGCTCTAGAAGGTGTAAGTCAACTACCCTGGCCAGCAAGATCTCCGGATCTGTCCCCCATTGAGCATGTTTGGGACTGGATGAAGCGTCGTCTCACGCGGTCTGCACGTCCAGCACGAACGCTGGTCCAACTGAGGCGCCAGGTGGAAATGGCATGGCAAGCCGTTCCACAGGACTACATCCAGCATCTCTACGATCGTCTCCATGGGAGAATAGCAGCCTGCATTGCTGCGAAATGTGGATATACACTGTACTAGTGCCGACATTGTGCATGCTCTGTTGCCTGTGTCTATGTGCCTGTGGTTCTGTCAGTGTGATCATGTGATGTATCTGACCCCAGGAATGTGTCAATAAAGTTTCCCCTTCCTGGGACAATGAATTCACGGTGTTCTTATTTCAATTTCCAGGAGTGTATGACGGGCGCTATCGTTGAGTAGCATCACTTTATGCAGCTTTCCTGGTCGTTACTCTTAGACTGCGTCTGCAAGACATCTCAGTTGCTGACAATAAATGTCAGTAGTCATGGTTAAACCTCGGGTGAGCAAATCGTGGTACACCACACCGCCGCGGTTCCACGAGATGTATGACATTACCTCTTGTGAATACGCGGAAGTGTTTGTACGTGGAGTTACTGCTTTGTTTGGCCTCAACCATTTGCTCCTTTTCCTTATGATGTCATAAAGATACAATTTCTCGTCACCAGTAATGATACTGAATATTAACGATCGGTGTAGTTCACGAGCCTATAGACGGTGAGCAAGCAGAGATGTACATATGCCCACCCACAGATTTCTGCAATTTTGGCATAGAGCATGGGGTACCCAGACACCGATTTAGCCTTCCCCATTGCATGCAAATGTTGCACGATTGTGGAATGATCACAGTTCATCACATATGCCAGTTCTCGAGTACACTGACGGGATCATTGTAGATTAATGTGTTATGATGATCTTTATCAAGGCCTCAATGTCTTCCTGAACGTGGAGAGTCATTAGTGTAAAACGATACTCGTCAAAACGAGAAACAATTTTTTTGCCGTGCTCTGTCCAATGGCATTATCTCCAAACATGGTACAAATATTTCTGACTGTCTCCGGTGCTTTGACCTCTCTATTGAACTTCAACAGAAGAATATGTCGGATATGTTGCGATTTCTTCATTTGGCACTCCATTTTCCAGTGTCCACAGCTGCGCTCACTATCTTCAAATGTTTACATGACAATATATAAACTCAAAGAGCAACAGTGAACATCAAATAAAAAATGACATTCGATGAATAAACCCTTAGTAACAGGAATATCGACATGCAAAACAAAAGCAAAGAAAATGCCGTGAACCTAGTAGTGCTCATTACTCCTGTTATACTGAATTTTATAGATACGAACTTTATCATTTTTATCAACTTCCTTTTGAAATTATTCCTCAGTTTACACCAAAGCGTGTTATTGATTTTAAATGCGGCTTCAATTTTAAAGAGCTTCAATATATTATCTAACGTTTGAAACATACTACCGTAATAGGAAATCATTACTTTATCGTTTTGCGTAGCGTTTCCACTTACATTTGTACGTTGTTTATTACGTATTATTTTATTCAGTATTTTTCATGATATTCGTTAGTTCTGGATAGCTGCCGAATATATTATTCAGCTCAGTCACTCTATCCTGTTTATTCATCGGAACTTTAAATATTCTAAACAGCTAAGTACGGAAACTTTTTGGCCATTTGGATTAAAGGGCATACTATGTAACAAAACATCCATTGTTGTCGGCCTGTGATGGAGCGTACATTTGGACACTGATTTGGACAAGCACTAGTTCTTATCCGTTATGGATAATACCAAATCACAAATCTTGCTTGAAATGGTCTTTGTACTGCTATTAATAGGAGTAACACCGAGATCACGCCCAAAGAAGCGCCGCGATCTAGGCTGGCCGCTGTCATCTTCTCCCATGTGGCATCATTTGGGTACTACATGGAGAAGCATGGGTGTCAGATCACCACTCTCCCATCCATTTTCATCTTTTCGCACCGTGGAGTCGATAAATCTCATTCCAGTAGTTTCATTATCTCTGGACACAAAAGAGGTATGATATGACACGTAGCTTACAGTAACGTGCCACAGTCTTGTTAGACTACCTTTAACGTTTCTAAAACTATTTGAGGCTGCGGTTCACATGTTGTAGCAATTGTAAATAGCTGAGAACGTAGCAAAATGTACATATAAAATACATTAAGTTCACTTAAACTCAATATGGGTATTGTGATTGATTTCAAAGATTACGAAAGTGAGAAATACTGTTAATGTATAAATGATTTAGGTACTCGCTTGTGATAGTTTAATTGTAATTCACTGATACGAATCATTTGAACAATATTCACAGTCGGGCATTTTATTAAGCCATGGATACCTGGTTTCTCATTTTTCTAAGTAATTAATTATGTCAAAACTGAGATAGTTTTTATTGGTAAGCCATTTTCCGTATCATTTGCACATTTTAAACGCCACAAAATTAGGAAACTGTTTGCACCGAATTATTATTTTCCATAATGCTAAAATTCTGTTTTCATTACACTTTATAATTCACTATCTTCACATTCCAAGTTATTTAAAGCTTTGCGGATAATTAATATGTTGTACATTCAGATTTCATATAGAACTAGTGGGAAAGTAATGAAACTAAATAAAATATTGTTTAGGTTACTCATCCTGCGTGTCTCCTGCATGTCTAGTGGAATTACATGATTCATATCTCATCTGTTTACAGCGTGTCCGCAGTCCTGGTAGAAAACTGAAACGGCCGCGACATTGTACCTTAGCACGCCGCTAGAGGAGCAAGACAGAATGCCACTGGCCGTGAAGAAAGTTGGGTGTCGCGCTGAAGTTGTTCACCTTTGTTTGAAGATAAACGAGGTCACAGTAATCCCTATTGAGTTGGTTGAATTGTACGACAACAATGCACTTTCTTGTTACACGGTGACTATGTGGTGCCGAGTTTTGCAATATGGTCAACAACTCAGAGTGACGTACTGGTAACACAACATCCTTCTCTCTGAAAAGCGGGGAGCCACACTAGATTTGGAGGCCATGCTGATCCAAGACCAGGGTATTAGAAACGAAGTAGTAGTGAAGGCCAATCTTGTATCAGTTTTGAACATGCTGCATGACAGGCTGAACAAGACGAATGTCACCGCCCGCTATGCTCCGTCACTGCTCACTCACATTTCAAAAGTCCTTCGAACCGATGTAGCAGGAGAAACCTCAGAGCTATATCAAGTCAGTCCCGATGACTTATTTAGGTATCTAAGCACCGCGGACAAGTGCTGACAGTATCACTACGACCCTGATACAAAAGAGCAAAGCCGTCAAAGGAAACATTTGGATTCACTATCGCTGGAAACGGCGAAGATCAAACCGTGTTTAGGCGTGGTGATGCTGGATTGTTTTGGGCCCACCGTGATGTCATGCCAATAGACTTTGTTCGTAACGGCAAATTGTCACAGCAATATACTGCCGAAGTCAGTTGGTAAGGTTACAGGAGCCCGTGAAGGCGACGTATCGAGGATAGGTGCACGAGAGTATGGTTTTGCCTCACGACAACGCTCCAGCTCATTCTGTTCAGAGAGACCCGTCCGCTGTTTGTCTGAGGTGTAAGCTTTGCTTTTTCGACCTTCTTCCCCGGCCATATTCCACCGGATTCTCTTGACGGGCACCCAGTGAATACTACTTGTGTCCCTCTTTCCGGACGAGGAAATTATTACATGGCAACCATCATCAAAATGCCGACAAGGTGGTTTTCTAGGTGGAAATTTTCCTGAGCAGCCGTATCGCAGTCATCTACAATCAAGTTTCCCGCCAACTACTCCAGTTACAGGCAAAATGTATTATTGGGGGAGAATATATAGGGAAGACTAGCGAACAGAATCAAGAATCAAAACTCAGCACTCGATGAAAGTAAATATAAGGTTTGTATAGCGCACTGTCTTTTAAGGAGACCGGATACGTGTCAGACCGGCCCAACAAATGTAAAATATGGACAACACTTCACAATTAGTCTAATTTATGACGAACTGCGCAAATCTCTACAGTCTTCAAATAGTTATCGCGACAGTTGAAGTATCTTCTTGTTATCGTTTTAATAAAGCTGAATCCATCGTAAATTGTGTGCCCGCCCTATAGGCGAAACAGACACGTTGCTGGAACACCTCACGCTCCTGTTCGTTCTCCTGCAGCCGAGGACCTACGATCGACCAGAGAATCGACCAGTCTGTTGCGCTTGACTTCAGCTCATTAGTCTGATGAGTGCTCGATGGACGTTAGGGTATATTGGTAAATTCTATCTAGAGATGTGAACATGTTCCGAAACTTACACTAACCATTCTCCCGGATCTGTGGGTCTGTTGATGCGTCGTGAATCGATATAGCCAGCGTAACCTTGTGTCATGTTGCCCAAAACCCATAATCAGCAAGAAACAGAGCGACCTACCCTGCAACAGCGATTGTATCACAGTACTTTACAGAGACCCTTTAGTTCCATTACGCTATGTAAAAATTATATACCAGATAAACTTACATTTCATGAACTTCTGGACCCCATATTTTTCATGCATGACGAAAATAAGGGTTCTTCTTGGTTGGGTGCCAAAACCAGTTTAGATTCCTCATGTTTGCAGGATCGCTATAGGTTGACATGGATGTAGGTAACAAACTACGTTATGGTTTACGGCATTTTATGGCCCTACGCTCGGCTTGGAAAGCCCTGCATGAAAAATAACGTGCAATACAGTAACCAACTGTGCTGTTTCAAATGGCTCTGAGCACTATGGGTAACCAACTGTGCTACTGTGTGTGGAAGTCCGTCACCTTCAGAATTCAATAGACTGGCTTCTTCTGGCTGTCGCAGCACGGGCGTTTCCCGGTCTAATGGTTCAAATGGCTCTGAGCAGTATGGGACCTAACTTCTGAGGTCATCAGTCCCCTAGAACTTAGAACTACTTAAACCTAACTAACCTAAGGACATCACACACATCCATGCCCGAGGCAGGATTCGAACCTGCGACCGTTCCTGGTCTATCGAGATCTATGTCATGAGCAACGTACGATATTTATGTTCACATATGGAGCTTACATAATAATAGTTTCTCGTGTGGAACAGGTATCGCATTCTGCAGAGCCACTAAAACCCACTGCTTATGACATTACAGCACTTTAAAACAACATAATGCGGCAAGCATGGTCTCATTGTCCACATATGATAACTGTCTGACCCTTTCAGTGAGCATTTCCTATAACGACCTCTTATTCTGAATCTGAAGATGACTCGTAGATAAGCCTAAACTAGACCAAAGAAGATTCGTGCTCTCCACGATTTTGGGTTTTTCTGAATCAACAACATTAACAGAACTAATCGCTTGTATATAGATTTGACAGTGTCAAATAATAAGGAACTGAGATGTAGTTTATAATACCTTATCATCAATACTTCTAATCCAGACAATCCAAATTGTCAGCCGGCCGGAGTGGCCGTTCGGTTCTAGGCGCTACAGTGTGGAACCGAGCGACCGCTACGGTCGCAGGTTCGAATCCTGCCTCGGGCATGGATTTGTGTGATGTCCTTAAATTAGTTAGATTTAATTAGTTCTATGTTCTACGCGACTGATGACCTCAGAAGTTAAGTCGCATTGTGCTCAGAGCCATTTGAACCATTTGAACCAAAATGTCATCTCTGCGCCCTGTTGCACAATGGACACACACAACGCTCTGTATATAGAATGCGCACAACGTCAGCAGCAATTTCTGACCCCATTTGCAATTGACTTAGAGAATCAGACATCAAAATCCTAACACTCATGTAAGTTAACGACTACTGCGCTCTCATTTAAATACACTCCTGGAAATTGAAATAAGAACACCGTGAATTCATTGTCCCAGGAAGGGGAAACTTTATTGACACATTCCTGGGGTCAGATACATCACATGATCACACTGACAGAACCACAGGCACATAGACACAGGCAACAGAGCATGCACAATGTCGGCACTAGTACAGTGTATATCCACCTTTCGCAGCAATGCAGGCTGCTATTCTCCCATGGAGACGATCGTAGAGATGCTGGATGTAGTCCTGTGGAACGGCTTGCCATGCCATTTCCACCTGGCGCCTCAGTTGGACCAGCGTTCGTGCTGGACGTGCAGACCGCGTGAGACGACGCTTCATCCAGTCCCAAACATGCTCAATGGGGGACAGATCCGGAGATCTTGCTGGCCAGGGTAGTTGACTTACACCTTCTAGAGCACGTTGGGTGGCACGGGATACATGCGGACGTGCATTGTCCTGTTGGAACAGCAAGTTCCCTTGCCGGTCTAGGAATGGTAGAACGATGGGTTCGATGACGGTTTGGATGTACCGTGCACTATTCAGTGTCCCCTCGACGATCACCAGTGGTGTACGGCCAGTGTAGGAGATCGCTCCCCACACCATGATGCCGGGTGTTGGCCCTGTGTGCCTCGGTCGTATGCAGTCCTGATTGTGGCGCTCACCTGCACGGCGCCAAACACGCATACGACCATCATTGGCACCAAGGCAGAAGCGACTCTCATCGCTGAAGACGACACGTCTCCATTCGTCCCTCCATTCACGCCTGTCGCGACACCACTGGAGGCGGGCTGCACGATGTTGGGGCGTGAACGGAAGGCGGCCTAACGGTGTGCGGGACCGTAGCCCAGCTTCATGGAGACGGTTGCGAATGGTCCTCGCCGATACCCCAGGAGCAACAGTGTCCCTAATTTGCTGGGAAGTGGCGGTGCGGTCCCCTACGGCACTGCGTAGGATCCTACGGTCTTGGCGTGCATCCGTGCGTCGCTGCGGTCCGGTCCCAGGTCGACGGGCACGTGCACCTTCCGCCGACCACTGGCGACAACATCGATGTACTGTGGAGACCTCACGCCCCACGTGTTGAGCAATTCGGCGGTACGTCCACCCGGCCTCCCGCATGCCCACTATACGCCCTCGCTCAAAGTCCGTCAACTGCACATACGGTTCACGTCCACGCTGTCGCGGCATGCTACCAGTGTTAAAGACTGCGATGGAGCTCCGTATGCCACGGCAAACTGGCTGACACTGACGGCGGCGGTGCACAAATTCTGCGCAGCTAGCGCCATTCGACGGCCAACACCGCGGTTCCTGGTGTGTCCGCTGTGCCGTGCGTGTGATCATTGCTTGTACAGCCCTCTCGCAGTGTCCGGAGCAAGTATGGTGGGTCTGACACACCGGTGTCAATGTGTTCTTTTTTTCCATTTCCAGGAGTGTATATGGCCGATAGAGTCAGCCTGCAGGAATTGTGAAACGAACCCTGTCGTCCAGGACCGCGTGTCACAAAGGGCGCAGATTCACCAACAGATGGGGAAATTCACAGGCGTCTATTGTCTATTGAGACCAAAGTGCTGTAGTGTGCGAGTGAGACAGACGAGAATCTACCTCATAGGGAAACACAGTAGAAGGCTTTTGTGGCTGAGGAGATGCGGCAGTGTTAAATATGGCGGACCTAAGTTCGGCCATAAAAGGAAACATTTATGAAAACTATTTAATTCTGTAGTAATGCAGGGAATCAAGCCACAGTAATTTTAATCTACCTTTCTCCATAAATTTTCATGGGGATCCCAATAAAATTTGAATATTAATCATATCTATAATAGTTTAGGATTTACTGCTAAAGTGAAATTAACAAGTTTGGTAACACAGACATGACTGCTAAAATCCGGACGCTTTGGTCAATCTTAATGATCGATATTTCATATAGAAGAGCATAATTAAAATTACAAATGTTGTAAATATCAAATCTGTAACTTTACTTGTTTAAAAGATATAGTAAATTTAAAGTATCAGTATTTTCAGTTTAGCATCAAATCATCATTTCCTCGACACAAAATACATTGAACGATAAAGGCATGACACCTTATTGAATCATTAGGTAATAGGATATTTGTCGTAAAGTTTAGTGCATAATAGTTAATTTTGTTCTTTGTTTATTTATCAGGAAGCACATTGGCGCAAGGCTACTGGCCGTGGCATTCAAAGCTAAGAAGGAAATTGTATTGGTTTTATGTATAAGAATTTAACGTTTATTATGTAATGGATATTATTGTTACTTTATTTAGAACGTGAAAGTGGTCATGTTTTATTACTTAAATTTATTAAAATGTAAAGCAATGTAGAGTAAGCTGTAGCCCATCAGATGGACGCCTTCAGGAAAGGGAACTGCGCTAGTCAGTTGAGTGAAAATGTAGGGCGCGCGGGAAACGTGGTCGGAGACGCGCAGAGGGCAGTTCTGGTCTAGACACCAAAGAGTACAGTGCGTCTGGAGGCACGAAAGTTGACTTCGGATGTAGACGCGAAAGCGGATGGCCGGTCTTTAGGTATCTAGAAAGTGAAATAACTTAGAAAATTTCACGTTGTGTGGTATCGAGGGGCTTAGTCTCTGAGCGGTGAGCAGCCGCGCGCCTGGTGTGAACTCTTAGCTTTTCGCATAGTCAACGAGGTGGAGTATTGGACTTGTAATTCGCAATGAGATTGTCAACGATCGAACTCTGTGAAATGGATATGCGCTCGAGTATAATAGTAATTCTAAATTCGCTATTAGTTTGCTTTCTGAATAAACATTATTGTAACCAAATCGCAACTGTGTGGCCTACATCATTTACGGGTCTTTAATTTACTTTCTCATATTATTATTACTGTTATTATACGTACTTTGTACTTCGCAGACTTGCCATCAGCCCCACAATTTAACCAAAGGGTCACAAGTGTCTAATTCAGGGCGTGTATGCGACACGTGCGCTTCAACTCCTAGACGAGTTTGAGCCAAAAAATTTCGACGGAGTGGAATCGCATGTGAGCCCGAACATCTTCGGGGATGTTAGCTCGCACTCAAGATGCATCGTCGACTACAACGTTGATTACTTCACAGTATTACATCAGGGAAATGATATCAATAACCTCAGGTTTTTTCTTTCTACTTTCTTTCACTGGTGCCTTCATACCGCGGTTTCGCAGGGTCGGCGTGGTTAGACCGGATTTGGCAAGGTTAAAGGGGTGACCGGATGCCCTTCCTGCCCCCACCCCCACCCCGTACCCCCCGGGACGGAATTAGTGTAGCCCAGCTCTCTGCATCTAGTGTAATCCATGGAATACTGTGAAAGTGTTCACATGTCTTCGAGGAGTGTAGCTTTGGTGGGACGTGGGAAACAGCCAGGTTTCACCTAGGGGAGGTGCAAACCGCCTACAAACCACATTCAGGCTGGCCGGCACACAGGTCCTCGTCGTTAAACCGCTGGGCGGATTCGATCTGTGGTCGGCACACATACCCGAGTCCAGCATTAGCGCTGTCTGCTACCCTGGTGGGTCCAATAATCTAAAGTTCTATCCTCTACTAATTTTTCTTTCAGAAATTACATCCCACGATTTGATGGGACTCAATGCCGTCAGAGTAAACTAGCCTGTCATTAAAACTGCACATCACTCGAAGTGGTCGCTGTCTCCCAATTTTGTCCCAGACGAGATTCCAGCAACAGCTGTACATCTCGAGATCCCAGCAATAAGTGTCTTTTCGAACCTTCATCTCCCGACAGGCTCTCCCAACCAGAGGTAGAGGCAGCCTAATGGGATCTGACATCTCCCCCACCATACTCAAGTGTTTATTATTAATTTTTATAACAACTGGGGGTTGTGCAAGAAAAAATCTCTCCCATATGAAAAGTGCTGAAAAAATACGTTTAAGCCGCCGGCAGACATAAAACGTCATCCGAAATTGTACTGAATGCTTTCTCAGAAATTTATTTTGAACAATAACTTCATGAGCCCATTCGAAGCATAAATGGTTGCGAAAGCATACTTGACCTCTTAGTAATAAATAATCCTGGACAAATAGGGAGTATCATGATGAATACAGGAATTAGCGTCCACAAGGCAGTTGCTTCTAGGTTGAATACCGTAACCATTACAACCAGCAAAAAGAAACGCAAAATAGATCTATTTAAAGTAGCTGATAAAAATGTTCTCAACACCTTTTTAAGAGATAGTCTCTACTCCTTCCGATCTGATCACGTAAGCGTAGAAAAGATATGGAATGATTTCAGAGAGATATTATCGACCGTAATTGAGAGAAATATACCACATAAATTAATGAGTGGTGCTACTCATCCCTCATGGTAAACAAAACTGGTCAGACTGCTGTGGCAGAAGCAACGAAAGAAGCATGCAAAATTTAAAAGAACGCAAAATCCCCAAGATTGGCAAAGGTTTGCAGAAGTTCGAAATACAGCGCTTACTGCCATGAGAGATGCTTTTAATACTTCCACAATGAAACTCTGTCTCGGAATCTGGCAGAAAACTCCAAAGAGATTCTGCTCATATATAAAGCACACCAGTGGCAAGACCCAATCAAAACCTTCACTGCGCGTTGACAAAGGTTAAGTCACTGATGACAGTGTCACTAAAGCAGAGTTATTAAACACGGTTCTCCGAAACTCCTTCACCAAAGAAGACGAAGTAAATGTTCCTGAATTACAATAAAGAACAACTGCCAAGATGAGAAACATAGAAGTAGATATCCTCGGTGTAACAAAGCAGCTCCACTTGATAAAGTCATGGCCTCCGGTCCAGATTGTAAACCAGTCAGGTTCCTTTCAGAGTATGCTGATACAGTAGCTCCATATTTAACAATTGTGTACAACTGGTCACTCACAGGAAGTTCCGTACCCAGAGAGTGGAAAATTGCTCAAGTCACACCAACATCCAAAAATTTAAATAGGAGTAATCCGCTGAATTACAGGCCCATATTACTAACGTCGATTTTCAGTAGGCTTTTGGAACATATACTGTGTTCGAACGTTATAAATTATCTGGAAGAAAATGATTTATAGACACATAGCACGGATTCAAAAAACATCGTTTTTGTGAAACGCCACTAGCCCTTTATACTCATGAAGTAATTAGTGCTATCGGCAGGGGATGCCAAATTGGTTCCACATTTTTAGATTTCCAAAAGGCTTTTGACACCGTCTTCCAACCATACTGCCTGCCTATGGAATATCGCCTCAGTTGTGTGACTGGATTCGTGATTTCTTGTGAGAAAGGTCAATGTTCGTAGTAATAAACGGAGAGCCATCCATTGAAACAGAAGTAATATCCGACGTACCCCTAGGATGTGTTATAGGCCCTCTATTGTTCCTGATCTATAGTAACGGCATAGGGGACAATCTGAGTAGCGCTATTACATTGTTTGCAGATGATGCTGTCATTTACCGCCTTGTAAAGTCATAAGATAACCAAAACGAATTGCAGAATGATTTAGATAAGATACCTGCATGCTGAGAAAAGTGGCAGTTGACCCCTGAATACAGACAATTGTGATGTTATTCACACGAGTATTAAAAGGAATCCGCTAAATTTTGATTACGCGATAACTCACACAAATCTTAAGACTAACAACTTGGGGATTACAATTACAAATAATCTAAATTGGAACGTACCCATAGATAATGTAGGGAATAGGGAAAAATGATCATCACAATAAAATAAGAGAAATCAGTGCTCGCGCAGAAAAATTTATAAGCTCGTTTTCTTCCGCCCGCCATTCGAGAGTGGAACGGTAGAGAGACAGCTTGAAGGTAGTTCACTGAAGTCTCTGCCAGTCACTTTATTGTGAAAAGCAGAGTAATCACGTAGATTTAGATGTAGATGCTGGAAAAATCGTGTTTCGCTGACTACTTGCTGTGAAGTTAATGGCTCCTTTTATAGTAAAGAGTAAAGAGGTCATCCTCAATTCAGGTTCCGGTTTGTGGTTTCTTCATTTGCATTCATGTGGTTACCGCAGTATTTCTGGTAGGTAAGGAAGAGCAAGCTCCGTCGCCAGCCATTGCGTCCGATTCAGTGGGGCTTCGGAGGCGTGACATCGGAGGCAACTACGCTCCTACTGGTCCGTTGCAGGCCAGGTGTCACACGGTCTCAAAGGCAGTGGTGGCGGGTTTTCGCTCACATGACATGAGTTGGCTGTTTCTCTTCCCTAACAGGGCTTGTAACATTGCGATGTCACCTTGCAATGCATTACCAACGATTGTTCAGCCTCTTTTAACTCAGAATACCTGAAAATGTATGAAATGTCATACGGTTTCAGAGCAGAGAGACAAATAAGAATATTGGAAATACAGGAAAAGAGATTTCTCCAATATTGTAACAGGAAACGTTCTGACTGACTCATCGTCGCTGAGCACAAACCGCTAAGGGCATGAAAATTATATTTGAAGAGAGTGCTGATCCAATGCCGTAGGCAGCGCTTGTAACCTCCCCCTCACTTATCGACCGTAATGACAGTGAAAAATTAAACCGCGTGTACCTAATGGAAATTTGGGAAAAGCAATCGTCACTGAAGTTAATCTGTCGGTAAAGAGGGAGGAAAGGGTTACATCTTAATGAAAGGAAAAATTCAAATGAAACTGGTGGAAATTAATTTTGAAATAGGGGTAAAGTTAATAAAGAAAGTAAATGTGCGGCCGTTACGTTAACAATCAACTAGCGGTAATTAGATATTTGAGATTTGGGGGAAATTACGGTCGCCAGTCCTAAGGACAATTACTATAGTAACCGAAAAGAGAAGGTTATTACACATATAATTAGTACTAGAAGCGTGGCAACTGAAGGTTGACACGTGTAGTGTGAAAACTGAAAGTTTGTCAGAAGTATTAAATTTCGCTACACTCTGACTTAATTTAGCAAAAGAATTAATAAAACCGGAAAATCGAAAGTTAATTTAGTGACTGAAGTTAATAGTGAGCTTTCTTTCTGAAGCACATCGAAATTCAGTAAGGCAAATTCTTGGACTACCTCAACAATCATTTCAAAAGCTACTTGAATCTAAGCAATTTAGAAATAAGAGATTTAACTTTGAACTTGAATTAAATGATTCTGAACCATTAACAATAGTAAAATTTAGTACGTACCAAACTGAGCTGTAGTCACAGGTAAGCTAAAATATGGTGACAAAACTCGCACTCATAATTTGTGCTTGTGTAATCTAAATATTGTAGCCAGCTATGAATACCTTAACTGAACTTTGAAATTAAAGCAGTGAAATCGAATGATGCTGGCGTTTGAATTTCAACGACACTCGGGTTCATTCCGGAAAAGGAAGGGACCCTGCTTGGTAGTGCAATTGGGACAATGAGCAACAAAGGTTCATGCTACGTTGCTGTAAATGTGTGATTTGAACAGTTAGAGAAGCTGAGGTCTGCCATACAGTTCTAAAACTTTACGTGCTTCCAGTCTTCCTTGTCGGTTGATTGAAGGTTTGAAACCGTCGATCGAGGAGGTGGCGACAGTCACTCATTGTCGGCCGTCGCTGTTGCAGAAGCTGGATGTTGGCGCGCCTTCCCCTCGACACGGTCACCAGGCGAAACGGGCTCTTGATGTGCGCCAGCTAATGCTTCCCGTCCGTGACACCGTGTCAGAAACTAACATAGCAAGTCGAGCGCAATTACATGCTGCCAAATCCCGATCGCGCAGCAACTCGCGGGAGCGTCATACAACACACTTGCTCCACTCACTACTCCAGCCAGACTCTCTCTTTGCCCGCGCTCCACGCGACAGAGTTAACACTATACCAAAGATCCTAAACACTTTCGTTCTTCACACGACCTATCGATGTATTCGTTCGATAGCAAAGTTTTCCCTAGGCAAGACCCAGCGTAAAATACAAATAATATTTACAAAACAAACCAATTATTCATCGACATATATTAGTAAAACAATTACAATATATAAAGACACAGAAATGTCATATCTTGAGGTAACAAAACAAGGAAAAATCTATAGTATAATAGATGGAAATAGGAGGATATGCATTTCCGGCGTTACACGCTTAAGAACGGATTTTTCGAAATTTCTCCTCTATGGGATGAAGTAAGGGATGAAACGTTTTTTGAAAACATGCGGCTATTAAGGCAAATTTGAGGCCAGTACTACGAAAATTGGAGTATGGTTTCTCGGCCGGAAATGAAGACTTACATGTTTCAGTTCAGTACCTCTTGAAATTCAACGACTAAGGGAGTGAGGTAGGGGATGAAATGATTATGAAAATATTTATTTAAGAAAGCACTTTTAAAGCGAAATCTATTAAAACTTGAAATTTAACTTCTCCGTTAGAGTAAAAAGTATGTGCTCGAAAGGTTTTGATAATTCAACGCCTAAGGGCCTGAAATAGGGTCTAACTCATTCACTGACATCATCGCCGAGCGCAAACTCTAAGCAAAGAAACTTGAAATCAGGAGAGGGCGTTGATCTTATGGTGTAGGCATCGTTTAGTAAGGGATTGTTCTAAATTCCGACAGTAACGGTGTGCAGCAGGGGCTGATTGGTTTTTGAAAGTATGTCGCTACTAAGGCAATTTTGAACCTAGAAATAAAAAAAAAACCTTGTGTCGGGTCACCAGTCAGAAACACAAAAGATACATGCTTCAACATTTTTGGGAATTCAATCACGAATGGTGTATAGTAGTGCAAGAAAGTTTATTTTGAAAATAAGTAGCTATCGAAGACCGACAGAAGCATATTTAAAGATACATCTATGAATATTAGTCTTTGACTTCTCAGTTAGAAATAAAAAATATGGGTTTCAGGAAATTCAACGCCAAAGGGGGTGAAACATGTTGAACATTTGTATGAAAATATTTCATTATCAAACCATGATATGAAAATTTCATTTTCGGTTCTAAGTTGGAACACAAAAATACGTATTTCAGTGTGTTTCTGGAAATCCAACTCATATTTAAACATATTTAAAGGTAAATCTCTGTGAACTGGTAATGGACTTCTAAAGGAATATATGTTAGGGGATGAAAGTTTTTATGGACGTATCACCACAAGTACTGAAAAGGCAAAACTAACAAAGACTTGCTATTCCATAAATCAGAATAGCATTTTGGTCAGAAATTCGGAAAAGACCATGGTTCTATGGCGTTAATTTCCGTGAAAAGCGTAGAACATGTTGTAATTCGTGAATAATATAAAAATTCAATTAAAGAAAAGCAGTCTACGAGAGCAGGGTGTGCTAAGCTAGTATAATAATAAATGAATAAGTACGATTTGTCAATGTTAAAAAATATGTCGGCTCAACCACTTGTTTATAGTGTACAACACTAACATTGACGCGTTTCGGAAGTCAAGCTTCCATCATCAGAATATTAAAAAGTAAAAGAACCTGTTAACCAGTCACAATAAAATTGATAATAATATTAAAACATCGTGGCTACTTCCCTTGTTGCAGCCGTGTCTTCCAAGGTGCATTTCCACATAGTCGTCATAATATAAAAAACTCTAAAATGGTGTCGCCTATGGTGTTCAACATCTAACCACATGGCTCTCTCCTCTATCGTCGTAAACCGACCGTGCGTAATCGTTGATACCACACACCACGTAGAAAAACACGACACTGAAACGCGAGTGAGCTCACGCGCAAGTAAACAAGGACGCCACAGAGATGTCTATACAAACAGATAACGTATACATGTTCCAATGACCTCATGAAATGATGGTATCCTGCCAATTGCTAAAAATGTAGTTACTAAAAGAAACCAGTGAAATGTTTGAAAAAGTTATTTCTATCACCAATTAGCTGTTCATTCAGCGTGTTCTGATTATCCACGCTATGTATCGTAATTTCCAGCTGTTCTAGTAGATCCAGCTCTTTGCCTTTGTCCTGTCTATTCAAAATAACGAGATCCTGATCTATTCCTACATGAGGTGTCCCGTTTCCCAAATATGCGTGGCTACAGCTGACTTTTCGAAATTATTATTCCGGAAAGCATCGCTATGTTCTTTGCAACGTACTTTAAAGGACCTACCAGTCTGGCCTACATAGCTTGCCTTGCACGTGTTACACTGAATTTTATAGACCCCAGCTCTCTCATGTTTATCGATTTCCTGCTGTAAACTATTTCTTAGTTTAAACCGCAGCGTATTATTGGTCTGAAAAGCGGTATCAACTTTAAAAGGTTTGAAAATGTTAGCCACTTTTTGCGAAATATCACCGAAGTATCGTATTGTGACTCTCGTAATATTATTTGCGGTATTCTTCCTTGTATTCGGGCGCTGTTTCTGTCGTATTAATTTATTGACAACGTTTTGGTGATATCCGTTAGCTCTGGCTAGTTGTTTCACGATGTACAGCTCAGTCATTCTGTCTTCTTCATTCATAGGGACTCTAAAAGCTCTGTCTTTCAAATATCTAAAAGCAGAAAGTTTCTGGCTATTAGGATGGCAGGAATTATTTTGTATCAACACATCAGTTGTGGTTTGTATCCTAAATATTTTAAAAACATGCCTACCATTTTGTTTCCTAATACTTAGGTCAAGAAATTGCAGTTCACTATTTTTCTCTTCTTCCACAGTGACATTGAGATTCACAACCACGACCTCTCATCCAGTTTGGATAAAATCAAAGTACGATTTATATTATTGACCCTTGTCTCATATTATGAAAATATTTTAAATTTCTCAGATATATATATATATATATATATATATATATATATATATATATATATATATATATATATATATATAAACTATTACCTTCGTATTATAAGATTTCATGGTAAATTAGCGAATACTAATTTTCAGTGTCTCTTGTGAATATTATTGATGATACTGTTTCAAAGGATTTATCGAGCGACTCCATTGTTTTACAAACTGTATGGGAGAAGTGCCTGCATTCCCTCTGGCATCACTTCACGGAGTAAACTCGTACCCGCGCTACATGCGGCTTTTGCTTTTATTTGCCATCGAGACTGGCTGTCCCACGAGGACCTCGCCCGCATCATGCTCGGCGCTTTCGGGTAGGGCTGCCGTTTTAGGCAACGCGCTACCAGCAGAGGCCACGCCGCGCGCCGAATAAAACTGATTTGCCTTGCAGCACCGGAGGCGGTGGCGGCGGCAACGGCGGCGGAGAAATCAGATTACGAGCCATCCCGCTCCGGGAATCGCGCTTTCCTCTCTTTTATTTTTCTAACGACAGACGACGGCGGCGACGACCCGGAGGGAGCGATGTTACCATGGCAACTAAGTGCCCCTCCCGCCACGGCGGCGGCGTGTTATCGACGGTGATTGATGTCGGAAGGCGTAGCGTGGCGCGGCGTCTAGGCGCCCCTTTCCCCTAGCAGCGAGGGGCTGGAGAGGGAGGGGAAGACGAAGTAGTACGCTCTCTCTCTCCTTCACCCCCTGACACGTTGCTGCCTGTCTTTATCTGTTTTATTTCACCCTTTCTGTCCTCTATCAAGTCACCGGTTTCTTTCAGAGTTACGGTACCGATGGCGTAAGTTAACACAGTTAGCCCGGCTCATAAAGCTGTTCTGCGAGAAATTCAGAATGGTTAATAGTCAGCGGAAGATTAATGTTTGTGCCACTGACATCATTATTGAAAGTTACTAACTCAATATGCCACTCGCAAAGTCGCGACTTCCGCTTACATAAATCCTCTCCAGATTATCATTTCCACGGCTTACTTCTATTTTTGCTCGCTTCTCATTGCTGTTACTTCACAATACGGTTTTCTTATGTAATGAAACTCGACTAGAATAGCAAACCCAGGAGACGACATCTAGATAAATAAACACTATACTATCCAATATGCGTCATAACAACATTTAGTAACTGTTAATTGTGACACCTATTTTCCAGTATGTTGTACAGCTGTAATTGTTTACCACGTCACAGAAAAATGTTTAAATGTTTAAAACTGCAACTCAACACTGTATGGATGTGGCAGGCACAGATTTATAGATTACATATCATCTCCGAAAAAAAAATCTTCATGTTGTGTGAAAGGAGGAAGACGAGAACCAAAGTATTGAATGGCACTTTATCAGTGATGCCGATCAGCTGCTAGCCAGGGATTAGAGAACATAGCCTGTAGAATGACCTGTCTTCTACTGCTTAGTGAGAGATGGTAAATATAACAATAAAGAATCAATAGAATGATAATATGTTAAAATAAAATAATAATGAAAATTCAAGATACTGTTATTTGCAAAATGGTATGACTATTTGGTTTGAGTAAAAATAGCTACTACAAGAAAGGCATATATATATATATATATATATATATATATATATATATATATATATATATATATATATAAGAATATAAAACCATATACCGCAGTGGTAAGACAGGGAAGGCTGTAAGCATGTGACCGTTTACTGATGAACTATGAGTTAGGTAAGATGGAAATAATTCAACTACAGATTACTACAAACATTAAGGGACGCAATTCAAATTACAGAAGATTGGAAAATGAAATCTACCAAAGTATACAGAAAAAATCAGAAGGAACGTCAAAGAGAAAGTTAATCTGCTTTGATCACATCCATCGAGTGAAGGAGAACATCCCAACGAAACAAATTATGCTATATTCTAGAAAAAAAATTAACAGCAACATAAATTACAGAAATAAGAGAGACAAAAATGAACAACACTAAAAATGTGAAATACCTGGAGGAAACATTTAGAAGCACAAAATACTAAATTTAGAAAAATTTTAAGAGAAAAGAATTAAGGAATTAGGAACAACACAGACAGGACAACAGTGGGAGAAGTTGAATGAATAATGGACAAATAAGAAGCAAAAAGAAATGCAACTGAATCTCGCAGAAACACAACTATGCTATGAGCTAATTAATGCTTCGTATTGTACTGTAGGATGCTATTTTGCCGTGATTGCTGGTTGACTCGCAGAAGCTGCTACTGTGGCCAATATTTTTATCGCAGATGTGAGTTTGTGCATTAGATTTATCTTTCTTGTCTGAGCTCTGGAACGAGCAGGACGCATATTACAATAGCTCCTATCATTATATACTAACGGTCTTATACATATACTGTTTGTATGAAACAGGAAGTAATCAGCCACAGCCGTTTATGTAATTTCACTGCTGAGAGGTTATTTCACTGAATTGAGGTAAACTATCAGGTATTGTTTCTTATCTGTTAGTTGTTAAAAGGGCTGATTCATTTCGTAACATCCTTCTAGACATCCAAGTCTAGGAAAAGCAAGTTACGTGTGAAATTACACCTTCCGCGACGCTGCTATCACAAACAACTGCTAGAGAGTGAGTTCGTAGCATAGATGGAAATCAGTTTCTCATATTCGCAGAATGACGTGATTGTGGAAAATATACGATTTTGCAGTACACTGTCTAAGTTTATTCAGAAGCAATAATACAATAATCGTTTTCATTCATGATCCTTACCAATATTTCTGTGCCAAAATTACATAAAATACGTGAATAATTATTATTATTTATATTTCGCGCACGCTATAGTATGTCCTTACATAACATTTAAACCATTATTTCTGCCGCAGTGTGCGAGGACATACTGAAAAGTAATGCTTCCGAAATTTTTATGTGAAAACTCTTAATGCTTTAATTTAACAAAACAAACGTTTTTAACATTCTACAGCTTTATTCTTCACGTACACGTATTCGCAGCTCTCTACTCCCATAGAGCTCCGAATTGTAGGGTGTAACATGGCAGTCTGTAACGTAACTAAGCCAATAAGTGAGAAACAGCATGCTGTAACCGAATTCCTAACGGTAGAAGACTTCGCCCACTAGTCGTGCATCCTGTCATTCAGCATGACAACGCCAGACCACATACGAGAGCTGTGACATCTTCAACAATCCGAGCCGTAGGATTCACTGTCATCCATCTTCCGCCATGCAGTTCCGACTTGGCCCCATCAAATTTTCAGTGTTTCCTTAACTTCAAAACACCTTCGAGGACTTCACTTTGCCGGCCGCGGTGGTCTAGCGGTTCTAGCCTCTCAGTCAGGAACCGCGCGACTGCTACGGTCGCCGGTTCGAATCCTGCCTCGGGCATGGATGTGTGTGATGTCCTTAGCTTGGTTAGGTTTAAGTAGTTCTAAGTTCTATGGGACTTATGACCACAGATGTTGAGTCCCATAGTGCTCAGAGCCATTTGAACCATTTGACTTCACATTCATAGTGACGCAGCGATGCACGCGGAGGTGAAGCTGTGGTTCCCTCAACAAGGTCACATAGTCCACAGTGATGATACCAACACACATGTGTCTCGTTGAGAGATACGTGTCGGTCTCAAGGGTGATTATGTTGCAAAACAAATGTGTAGACATAAAGAACAAAGTGTAGAATTGCAGTGACCTTAGAAAACGAATTGGTGTCAATGTCTAAACGTGAGAACCAAGTGTATTCATGTCCCGTTGACGTCAAACAGTAAAATTTTAGTTCTAACGGGGTGAAATATTTGGTTTGCGGTACAAAGGTTAATCGTAATATAATATTTCGTCTCAAATGGACGCCTTACCGTAACTAGTGGATAGAAGAGTGAAGCACGAGTCGGCGATTATGTGCACTTTCACGTTAAACATAGAACGTGTTGCCTTCCATTTGCAGTGCAGTTTACTCCACAATGTTGTTTCCACGATGGAACATTAGAATTAGGGTGGAGGTGTCTATATTGACGATTCGAAGACTGTATCCAGCGACCCGTTCTATCGCAGTGCTGTTATCACCTTAGGGTTCAAATGGCTCTGAGCACTATGGGACTCAACTGCTGAGGTTATTACTCCCCTAGAACTTAGAACTAGTTAAACCTAACTAACCTAAGGACATCACAAACATCCATGCCCGAGGCTGGATTCGAACATTCAACCGTAGCGGTCTTGCGGTTCCAGACTGCAGCGCCTTTAACCGCACGGCCACTTCGGCCGGCAATATCACCTTAGGGATATGGCAGCAAGAGAGGGGAAGAAAACCAATGTGCACTCCGTGTGCATACCGGGGGGAGTCATTCCAGATGTGGAAACGGTCCTTCCGGATGCCATGAAGGGTACAGGGTGCACCCATCTGCAGGTGGTCGCTCATGTCGGCACCAATGATGTGTGTCGCTCTGGATGGGAGAAAATCCTCTCTGGCTTCCAGCGGCTATCGGATTTGGTGAAGACTGCCAGTCTCGCTAGCGGGATGAAAGCAGAGCTCACCATCTGCAGCATCGTCGACAGGACTGACTGCGGACCTTTGGTACAGAGCCGAATGGAGGGTCTGAATCAGAGGCTGAGACGGTTCTGCGACCGTGTGGGCTGCAGATTCCTCGACTTGCGCCATAGGGTGGTGGGGTTTCGGGTTCCGCTGGATAGGAGTCCACTACACGCAGCAAGCGGCTACACGGGTAGCAGGGGTTGTGTGGCGTGGACTGGGCGGTTTTTTAGGTTAGATGGCCTCAGGCAAGTACAGAAAGGGCAACAGCCTCAAAAGGTGTGGGGCAAAGTCAGGACATGCGGGGACCAAGCAGCAATCGGTATTGTAATTGTAAACTTCCGAAGCTGCATTGGTAAAGTACCGGAACTTCAAGCGCTGATAGAAAGCACCGAAGCTGAAATCGTTATAGGTTCAGAAAGGTGGCTGAAGCCAGAGATAAATTCAGCCAAAATTTTTACAAAGGCACAGACGGTGTTTAGAAAGGATAGATTGCGTGCAACCGGTGGTGGCGTGTTTGTCGCTGTTAGTAGTAGTTTATCCTGTGGTGTAGTAGATGTGGATAGTTCCTGTGAAATATTATGGGTGGAGGCTACACACAACAACCGAGCTAGGTTAATAATTGGCTCCTTTTACCGACCTCCCGACTGAGCAGCATTAGTGGCAGAACAACTGAGAGAAAATTTGGAATACATTGCACATAAATTTTCTCAGCATATTATAGTCTTAGGTGGAGATTTCAATTTACCAGATATAGACTGGGACACTCAGATGTTTAGGACGGGTGGTAGGGACAGAGCATCGAGTGACATTATACTGAGTGCACTATCCGAAAATTACCTCGAGAAATTAAACAGAGAACCGACTCGTGGAGATAACATCTTGGACCTACTGATAACAAACAGACCCGAACTTTTCGACTCTGTAAGTGCAGAACAGGGAATCAGTGATCATAAGGCCGTTGCAGCATCCCTGAATATGGAAGTTAATAGGAATATAAAAAAAGGGAGGAAGGTTTATCTGTTTAGCAAGAGTAATAGAAGGCAGATTTCAGACTACCTAACATATCAAAACGAAAATTTCAGTTCCGACACTGGCAATGTTGAGTGTTTAAGGAAAAAGTTTAAGGCAATTGTAAAATGCGTTTTAGACAGGTACGTCCTGAGTAAAACTGTGAGGGACGGGAAAAACCAACCGTGGTTCAACAACAAAGTTAGGAAACTACTGCGAAAGCAAAGAGAGCTTCACTAAAAGTTTAAACGCAGCCAAAACCTCTCAGACAAACAGAACCTAAACGATGGCAAAGTTAGCGTAAGGAGGGCTATGCGTGAAGCGTTCAGTGAATTCGAAAGTAAAATTCTATGTACCGACTTGACAGAAAATCCTAGGAAGTTCTGGTCTTACGTTAAATCAGTAAGTGGGTCGAAACAGCTAATCCAGACACTCCGGGATGATGATGGCATTGAAACAGAGGATGACACGCGCAAAGCTGAAATACTAAACACCTTTTTCCAAGCTGTTTCACAGAGGAAGACCGCACTGCAGTTCCTTCTCTAAATCCTCGCACAAATGAAAAAATGGCTGACATCGTAATAAGTGTCCAGGAATAGAAAAGCTACTGGAATCACTCAACAGAGGAAAGTCCACTGGATCTGAGGGGATACCAATTCGATTCTACACAGAGTACGCGAAAGAACTTGCCCCCCTTGTAACGGCCGTGTACCGCAAGTCTCTAGAGGAACGGAAGGTTCCAAATGATTGGAAAAGAGCACAGGTAGTCCCAGTCTTCAAGAAGGGTCGTCGAGCAGATGCGCAAAAGTATAGACCTATATCTCTGACGTCGATCTGTTGTAGAATTTTAGAACATGTTTTTTGCTCGAGTATCATGTCGCTTTTGGAAACCCAGAATCTGCTCTGTAGGAATCAACATGGATTCCGGAAACAGCGATCGTGTGAGACCCAACTCGCTTTATTTGTTCATGAGACCCAGAAAATATTAGATACAGGCTCCCAGGTAGATGCTATTTTCCTTGACTTCCGGAAGGCGTTCGATACAGTTCCGCACTGTCGCCTGATAAACAAAGTAAGAGCCTACGGAATATCAGACCAGCTGTGTGGCTGGATTGAAGAGTTTTTAGCAAACAGAACACAGCATGTTGTTATCAATGGAGAGACGTCTACAGATGTTAAAGTAACTTCTGGCGTGCCACAGGGGAGTGTTATGGGACCATTGCTTTTCACAATATATATATAAATGACCTAGAAGATAGTGTCGGAAGTTCCATGCGGCTTTTCGCGGATGATGCTGTAGTACACAGAGACGTTGCAGCATTAGAAAATCGTAGCGAAATGCAGGAAGATCTGCTGCGGATAGGCACTTGATGCAGGGAGTGGCAACTGACCCTTAACATAGACAAATATAATGTATTGTGAATACATAGAAAGAAGGATCCTTTATTATATGATTATATGATAGCGGAACAAACACTGGTAGCAGTTACTTCTGTAAAATATCTGGGAGTATGCGTGCGGAACGATTTGAAGTGGAATGATCATATAAAATTAATTGTTGGTAAGGCGTGTGTCAGGTTGAGATTCATTGGGAGAGTCCTTAGAAAATGTAGTCCATCAACAAAGGAGGTGGCTTACAAAACACTCGTTCGACCTATACTGGAGTATTGCTCCACAGTGTGGGATCCGTACCAGATCGGGTTGACGGAGGAGATAGAGAAGATCCAAAGAAGAGCGGCGCGTTTCGTCACAGGGTTATTTGGTAACCGTGATAGCGTTACGGAGATGGTTAGCAAACTCAAGTGGCAGACTCTGCAAGAGAGGCGCTTTGCATCGCGGTGTAGCTTGCTGTCCAGGTTTCGAGAGGGTGCGTTTCTGGATGAGGTATCGAATATATTGCTTCCCCCTACTTATACCTCCCGAGGAGATTACGAATATAAAATTAGAGAGATTCGAGCGCGCACGGAGGCTTTCAGACAGTCGTTCTTCCCGCGAACCATACGCGACTGGAACAGAAAAGGGAGGTAATGACAGTGGCACGGAAAGTGCCCTCCGCCACACACCGTTGGGTGGCTTGCGGAGTATAAATGTAGATGTAGATGTAGATGTCAACGTTTCCTACAAATCGCCTTTCCTCTCCGATTCCGCGCAGAACTTCTCTATTCCTTACCTTATCAGTCAACTTTATAAAAATGGTTCAAATGGCTCTAAGCACTATGGGACTTAACATCTGAGTTCATCAGTCCCCTGGAACTTAGAACTACTTAAACCTAACTACCCTTAGGACATCACACACATCCATGCCCAAGGCAGGATTCGAACCTGCAACCGTAGCGGTAACGCGGTTCCAGACTGAAGCGCCTAGTCAACTTTACATTCAGCATTCATCTGTAGCACAACATCTCAAATGCTTCAATCCTCTTCTGTTCCGGTTTTACCAACGCCATGTTTCACTACCATACAATGCTGTCCTCCAAACGTACATTGTCAGTAATTTCCGCCTCAAATGAAGGTCTATGTTTGGTACTCGTGAACTTTTCTTGGCCAGAATGCCCTTTTTGCCAGTGCTAGTCTGTTTTGGTGCCCCCCTTGCTCCTTCTGTCATCTGTTATTTTGCTGCCTAGTTAGCAGAATTCTTTAACTTCATCTACATCGTAGCCATTTGTCCTGACGTTATGTTTCTCGCTGTTCTCATTCCTGCTATTTCTCATTACTTTCTTATTTATTCGCTTTCCTCTCAGTCCATATTCTGTACTCATTAAACTGTTTATTCAATTCAGCACATCCTGTAATTCTTCATCAATTTCAGTCATGTTAGCAATGTCATCAGCGAATCGTATCATTTATATCCTTTCACCTTGAATTTTAATTCCACTGCTAAACCTCTCTTTTATATCCATCATTGCTTCTTCAATGTACAGATTGAACAGTCGGAGCGAAAGTCTACATCCCCGTCTTACACCTTGTTTAATCTCAGCACTTTCTTCTTGGTCGACCAACCTTCATATTCCCTCTTGGCTCCTGTACGTATTATGTACTACCCGTCTCTCCCTATATCTTACCCCTACTTTTCTCAGAATTTTGAACGTATTCCTCCATTTTACATGTCGATCGCTTTTTCCAGGTCGACAAATCCTATAAACGTGTCTTAATGTTTCTTTAGTCTTGCTTCCATTATCAACAGCAACATCAAAATTGCTTCTCTGGTGGCTTTACCTTCACTAAAGCCAAAGTGATAGTTGTCCAACACATCCTCAGTTTTCTTTACTAGTTTTCTGTATATCATTCTTGGAAGTAACTTTGACGCATCAACCGTTAAGCTGGTAGTGCGATAATTCTTGCAGCTGCCAGCTCTTTTAATCTTCGGAATTGTGCGGATGATATTGTTCCGAAAGTCAGATGGTATGTCGCCAAACACACACATGCTATATACCAATGTGAATAAACGTTTTGATGCCGCCTCCAACTAATGATTTTAGAAATTCTGATGGAATGTTATTAATCCTTTCTGCCTTATTTGACCTTAAGTCCTCCAAAGCTCTTTTAAATTCTGATTCCGAAACTGGTGCCACTGACTCTTCCTTATCGACTCCTGTTTCTTCTTCTATCACATCAGCGAATCTTCCCCTTCATAGAGCCATTCAGTGTGTTCTTTGCACCTGTCCGCTCTCTCCTCTACATTAAACAGTGGAAATGCCTTTACTATCCTTGCTTTTAATTTCACTGAATGTTGTTTGGCTTTCTTGTATTCTGAGTAGGTCCTTCTGACAATCATTTCTTTTCCGATTTCTTCACGTTCTTCATGTAGCCATTTCGTATTAGCTTCCCCGCACTTCCTCCTTATTTCAATCCTCACCAACTTGCACTTCTGTATTCCTCAATTTCTATGAACACTTTAGTACTTCCTTCTTTCATCGCTCAACTGAAGTACTTCTTCTGTTACCCATGGTTTCCTCGCAGTCACCTTCTTTCTACGTATCTTTTATTTCCAACTTCTGTGATTGCTCTTTTTATAGATGTCCATTCCTCTTCAACTGTACTGCCTACTGAGCTATTCCTTATTACTGTATCCATAGGCTTAGAGAACTTCAAGCGTATCTCTTTTATCCTTAGCACTTCTGTATACCACTTCTTAACGTATTTATTCTTCCTGACTAATCTCTTATATTTCAGCCTACTCTTCATCACTAGCACATTGTGATCTGAGTCTATATCTGCTCTTAGGTACACCTTACACTCCAGTATCTGAGGTCGGAATCTCTCCCTGACCACGATGTAGTATAACTGAAATCTTTCGGAAAATCTCGCCGTTACCCGAGTATACCTCCTCCTATTGTGATTCGTGAACAGGTTATTCGCTATTACAAGCTGAAATTTATTATAGAACGCAATTAGTCTTTCTCTTCTCTCATTTCTTGTCCCAAGCCCATATTTTCCTGTAACATTTTCTTCTACCCCTTCCCGTACAACCGCATTCCAATTTCCCATGTCTATTTGGTTTTCATCTCTCTTTACGTACTGTACTATTCTTTCGATATCCTGATGTAAATTGTCTATCTCTTCATCTTCAGTTTGTGACATCCACATGTTCACCTGAACTTTCGTTGTCGGTGTTGGTGTGCTATCGATTCTGATAAGAGCAATCCTATTCCTGAACTGTTCACAATAACACACCACCCATCCTACACCATCCTACATTCTATTCACAAAGAATACTACTCCCATTCTACTATTTTCTGCTGCTGTTGATATTGCCCTATACTGAACCGACCATAAATCCCTGACACTTAATATATCCAGATTGAGCCTTTGCATTTCCCTTTCGAAACTTTGTAGCTTCACTACCACGTTCAAGCTTCTGAAATTCCACGTGCCGACTCATCGAAATTTTTCCGTTCGTTGGTTATTCAATCTTTTTTCTCACGGTGACTTCCCTCTTGGCAGTCCCCTCATGGAGATCCAAATGGAGGACTACTCTGCAAGTTTTTGTCAATGGAGAGATCATCAATACACTTTTTCAGTTAAAGGCCACATGTCCTGTGGATACAAGTTACGTGTCTTTAATGCTACGGATTCCATTGGCATCTTCATCCTCATGCCGTTGATCATTATTGATTTTTCCGCCTTTGGGGGTAGTTTCCCACTCCAAGGACAAGAGAGGGCCCTGAATATCTGACCTCTTTTCTGCCCTCTTTGACAATGCCATTGATAGAATGAGGTGACTTCTTGTGCTGGAAGTCTTCCGCCGCCAATGCTGATTATTAATCAAAATTCAAGCGGTAGGGGGTTTCGAGCCTGGAACCGAGGACGTTTTGTTTACTAATCAAAGATGCTACCCGTAAACCACAGTTGCAATCGAAGCTGCCTTATATCGGGCAAAGTGGGCAAGAGGCCTTATGAATAAAAGAGTTTTCATTAAATCCTTTTCACTCAAGACAGTTCCAGTTCCAGTACGCACGTCCTTTTCTCGTCCAAGTTTCAAACGTTGGCATTTGACAATTACCATCAATGGGATTGGTGTACCACAAACATCGGCGAATGCAACAGCTGTAATGTTTTGAGTACGCTCCGGTGAAACCATATGCACTCTTTTGGCGTCTCTCCTTGTCAAATCCGTTTGTTGATGATGTACAGTGAGGCAGCACCCTTTCTAATTGATATTACGTATCCCCCCTGGCTTCATCATTATATCTTTTTCGATCAAAAGACTTCATAGGTTTGAAAACTAATCTCTCAGTATTAATTAATTTAATTTCATTGCACGACCTGGGTTCATTATTTGGGTATCTTGCAGCTAATTCTTGTTTACATAACAGGAACCGCCTCAACACTTCCTGCCAGCAGACCATTTTGACACATCAAAAGAGTCCGGTAAAATTTTAAGAAGGCAGAAGTTGAAAACAGAGACACACAAAACTATACCACTTATAAGCGAAAATCGAAAAATACTCTCGCATACTTCTTCCAAATCCTTACTAAGTTAGGGATTAAGACCAAACTCCCTGGCAAGTGATCCAGTCGGGAGATGATCACGTGGAATGATCCTAGGAATTTGATGTATTTCTGAAGATTTCCTGACACTTATTTCTTCGTTTACTGCATTCACTGCAGTCTCATGCGCCCCGATACCTCAGTGGTCAGCGTGACGAATTGCCGTCTTACGGGCACGGGTTGGATTCCCGGCTGGGTCGGGAATTTTCTCCGCTCACGGACTGGGTGTTGTGTTGTGTTCATCATCTCATCATTTCATCCCCATCGGACACGCAGGTCGCCAAATGTGGCGTCGAAAGTAATAAGACCTGCACCAAGGCGGCCGGACCTGCCCCGCAAGGGAATTCCCGGCCAATGACGCCAAACGCCCATTTCCATTTTTTCCACTGCAGCCTCAACTGTTCTTCTGACCATAGTGCTCTTTTCGGCATCTAAAATGAACGTACATACCATTTAGAGTAGCTAAGGCAGTTTTACGCAACACGACCATTTTAATATTACAAATATGTAAAACAAAGTAAACAATATTTAGGTAGTGTACCGTAACTGTAATAACATAACTATTTCGTATTTAGGCCTATAAAACCGTTATACTGCTATATGTAGCTCTGTAAAGCATTGACGTTCTACCACGTACTTCATAAGATTGTTGTTGTTGTTGTGGTCTTCAGTCCTGAGACTGGTTTGATGCAGCTCTCCATGCTACTCTATCCTGTGCAAGCTTCTTCATCTCCCAGTACCTACTGCAACCTACATACTTCTGAATCTGCTTAGTGTATTCATCTCTTGGTCTCCCCCTACGATTTTTACCCTCCACGCTGCCCTCCAATACTAAATTGGTGATCCCTTGATGCCTCAGAACATGTCCTACCAACCGATCCCTTCTTCTGGTCAAGTTGTGCCACAAACTCCTCTTCTCCCCAATCCTATTCAGTACCTCCTCATTAGTTATGTGATCTACCAGTCTAATCTTCAGCATTCTTCTGTAGCACCACATTTCGAAAGCTTCAATTCTCTTCTTGTCCAAACTATTTACCGACCATGTTTCACTTCCATACATGGCTACACTCCATACAAATACTTTCAGAAATGACTTCCTGACACTTCATTCTATACTCGATGTTAACAAATTTCTCTTCTTCAGAAACGCTTTCCTTGCCATTGCCAGTCTACATTTTATATCCTCTCTACTTCGACCATCATCAGTTATTTTGCTCCCCAAATAGCAAAACTCCTTTACTACTTTAAGTGTCTCATTTCCTAATCTAATACACTCAACATCACCCGACTTAATTCGACTACATTCCATTATCCTCGTTTTGCTTTTGTTGATGTTCATCTTATATCCTCCCTTCAAGACACCATCCATTCCGTTCAACTGCTCTTCCAAGTCATTTGCTGTCTCTGACAGAATTACAATGTCATCGGCGAACCTCAAAGTTTTTATTTCTTCTCCATGGATTTTAATACCTACTCTGAATTTTTCTTTTGTTTCCTTTACTGCTTGCTCAATATACAGACTGAATAACATCGGGGAGAGGCTACAACCTTGTCTCACTCCCTTCCCAACCACTGCTTCCCTTTCACGTCACTCGACTCTTATAACTGCCATCTGGTTTCTGTACAAATTGTAAATAGCCTTTCGCTCCCTGTATTTTACCCCTGCCACCTTTAGAACTTGAAAGAGAGTATTCCAGTCAACATTGTCAAAAGCTTTCTCCAAGTCTACAAATGCTAGAAACGTAGGTTGGCCTTTCCTTAATCTTTCTTCTAAGATAAGTCGTAAGGTCAGTATTGCCTCACGTGTTCCAGTATTTCTACGGAATCCAAACTGATCTTCCCCGAGGTCGGCTACTACTAGTTTCTCCATTCGTCTGTAAAGAATTCATGTTAGTATTTTGCAGCTGTGGCTTATTAAACTGATTGTTAGGTAATTCTCACATCTGTCAACACCTGCTTTCTTTGGGTTTGGAATTATTATATTCTTCTTGAAGTCTGAGGGAATTTCGCCTGTTTCATACATCTTGCTCACCAGATGGTAGAGTTTTGTCAGGACTGGCTCTCCCAATGCCGTCAGTAGTTCCAATGGAATGTTGTCTACTCCGGGGGCTTTGTTTCGACACAGGTCTTTCAGTGCTCTGTCAAACTCTTCACGCAGTATCGTATCTCCCATTTCATCTTCATCTACATCCTCTTCCATTTCCATAATATTGTCCTCAAGTACATCGCCCTTGTATAGACTATATACTCCTTCCAGCTTTCTGCTTTCCCTTCTTTGCTTAGAACTGGGTTTCCATCTGAGCTCTTGATGTTCGTACAAGCGGTTCTCTTTTCTCCAAAGATCTCTTTAATTTTCCTGTAGGCAGTATCTATCTTACCCCTAGTGAGACAAGCCTCTACATCCTTACATTTGTCCTCTAGCCATCCCTGCATAGCCATTTTGCACTTCCTGTCGATCTCATTTTTGAGACTTTTGTATTCCTTTTTGCCTGCTTCATTTGCTGCATTTTTATATTTTCTCCTTTCATCAATTAAATTCAATATTTCTTCTGTTACCCAAGGATTTCTACTAGCCCTCGTCTTTTTACCTACTTGATCCTATGCTGCCTTCACTACTTCATCCCTCAAAGCTACCCATACTTCTTCTACTGTATTTCTTTCCCTCATACCTGTCAATTGTTCCCATATGCTCTCCCTGAAACTCTGTACAACCTCTGGTTCTTTCAGTTTATCCAGGTCCCATCTCGTTAAATTCCCTCTTTTTGCAGTTTCTTCAGTTTTAATCTACAGGTCATAACCAATAGATTGTGGTCAGAGTCCACATCTGCCCCTGGAAATGTCTTACAATTTAAAACCTGGTTCCTAAATCTCTGTCTTACCATTATATAATCTATCTGATACCTTTTAGTATCTCCATGGTTCCTCCATGTATACAACCTTCTATCATGATTCTTAAACCAAGTGTTAGCTATGATTAAGTTGTGCTCTGTGCAAAATTCTACAAGGCGGCTTCCTCTTTCATTTCTTCCCCCCAATCCATATTCACCTACTATGTTTCCTTCTCTCCCTTTTCCTACTGACGAGTTCCAGTCACCCATGACTATTAAATTTTCGTCTCCCTTCAGTATCTGAATAATTTCTTTTGTTTCATCATACATTTCTTCAATTTCTTCGTCATCTGCAGAGCTAATTGGCATATAAACTTGTACTACTGTAGTAGGTGTGGGCTTCGTATCTATCTTGGCCACAATAATGCGTTCACTATGCTGTTTGTAGTAGCTTACCCGCGTTCCTATTTTCCTATTTATTATTAAACCTACTCCTGCATTACCCCTATTTCACTTTGTGTTAAAACCCTGTAGTCACCTGACCAGAAGTCTTGTTCCTCCTGCCACCGAACTTCACTAATTCCCACTATATCTAACTTTAACCTATCCATTTCCCTTTTCAAATTTTCTAACCTACCTGCTCGATTAAGGGATCTGACATTCCACGCTCCGATCCGTAGAACGCCAGTTTTCTTTCTCCTGATAACGACATCCTCTTGAGTAGTCCCCGCCCGGAGATCCGAATGGGGGACTATTTTACCTCCGGAATATTTTACCCAAGAGGACGCCATCATCATTTAATCATACAGTAAAGTTGCATGCCCTCGGGAAAAATTACGGCCGTAGTTTCCCCTTGCTTTCAGCTGTTCGCAGTACCAGGACAGCAAGGCCGTTTTGGTTATTGTTACAAGGCCAGATCAGTCAATCATCCAGACTGTTGCCCTTGCAACTACTGAAAAGGCTGCTGCCCCTCTTCAGGAACCACACGTTTGTCTGGCCTCTCAACAAATACCCCTCCGTTGTGGTTGTACCTACGGTACGGCTATCTGTATCGCTGAGGCACGCAAGCCTCCCCACCAACGGCAAGGTCCATGGTTCATTATACATTCGTTTCTCTAACATTACAGTTTTACTATAAATTTAAGTTTGTAATCTTAAAGAATAAATTTGAAGTATCACGAAAATAAACAGTTTTATGTCGTTATTCATTAATATAGCGTCAAAAACAACAAATAATGCTCACCTTGATAAAACAGCAGCCTTTCAGCTGTATGACACGACACAATGTAAAAGTGCGATGTACGGTGATGGGGAGTTCGTAATATATTTTTCTATCGCTACTTGGCTTTACAGTACAAATTCATACAGGACATCATCGCTGCCTGGTAAGATTTTACGAAAATACGTGGGTGCCGTTATAGGTGTACGTGGCGATATTTGCTCGAGGTACATTACTAATTTCCTCTCCTATTCCCCTCGCAAACAAAACATGGATAAATGTCATTCTAAAATCCTCCCTCCGGTTCCTAACTTCTCGCATCTTATCTCCCTGGTACTTACGCAAAATACACGTTTGGGGCAGTAGAATCGTTCTGCTGTCGGCCTCAAATGTTGGTTCTCTAAATCTGCGCAATAGTGCCTTGCAGAAAGAGCATCGCCTTTCCTCCAGCGACTCCTGAGTTCACGAAGTATGTCCGTAATACCTGCGCACAACTCGAACTTTCCGGTATCAAATCTAACAGCCCACCTATGAACTCCATTAACTCCACCCGATGGGTATCTAGGAAACTTGGACACTACTCAAGAACGGATCGTACTAGCGTTTCAGACGCCGACTCCTCTGTGGAGGAGCTACACTTTCCCAAAATTTTCACTATAAAACTATTTCGACCATTCGTCCTCCCTCCTACCAACGTGACGTGCTGATTCCATTGTACATCGCTTTGCAACGTTAATCAAAGTGACTGCCAAGCTCTACGCTACTAATGCTGTATTCTAACGTAACGGGATGTGTTTTCTACTGATCCGCTTTTTTCCACATTTAGGGCGAGCTGGCATTGTTCACTCCAACTAAAAAATTTGTCTAAGTCATCTTTTACATCCTTAGACTCATTTAACGACGACACCTTCCCGTCATCGGCAAACAGTCGTAAATTGCAAAATCAAAATGCCTCAAATTGCTCTGAGCACTACCGGACTTAACACCTTAGGTCATCAGTCCCCTAGAACTTAGAATACTTAAACCTAACTAACCTAAGGACACCACACCCATCCATGCCCGAGGCAGGATTCGAACCTGCGACGGTAGCAGTCCCGCGGTTCCGGACTGTAGTGCCTAGAACCGGATGGCAACAGCGGCCGGCGTAAATTGCATGTAGAGAAGAAAAACGGTCCTATCACTCTTTCATGGGATAGTCGTGACGGTACCCCTCTATCTCTGATGAACATTAGCCGTCGAAGACCGCGTGCTGCGTTTTATTACTTAAAATGTCTTCGAGCCACCCACATATCTGGGAATCTAAATCATATGCTCGGACCTTCATCAACAATCTGTCCACAGATCACTTAATATCTTCTTCACGAGGAAGATCACCTATCTCTTCTGAGACGTTTAACATTTTTAAAGTGACCCCTTTTAAAACAGTCATCTTTATGATGTCTTCATGAAAAAGTCAGTAAACTGGCTTAGAAATATCCCTTTGTTAGAGTGCACATGTTCGGAACCTCAGCTTTCTGTAACGCATGAAAATCTCTGATGAATTTTCTCTGGAATTATTCTCAAGTTTTACGCCGTTGTGTGTAATACGTTGTGCTACAGGTCGTGTCCTGCATCCATGAGCCATAAAGCCTGAGGTTGCACAAGACATTATTACGCTGATTACGCTGAAAAATTCTTGTTAACAACCCACACTCAGCAATGATAACTTGAGGATAAAATCGGATGCAACTTTCTGTTGATAGAAAAAATACAATGGCTATGGATATGTATAAGAATCCACCAAAGCGAGACTAGACTGTAACGGGAGCTTGCGAATAGCTCTCGATTCGTGATACTCCGTGGATAATATGTTTGTGTTGAATTACTCACCATTGCAGTTAATATAGTTATTACAAGGAGCATTACAAGAAGGAACTGAATGGAGACTGCCCTGGTTTGATTTTTGCATTGTTTGCCGAGAAGTACTAAGTGAGGGAATGAATTAGTTTATTAGGGCGTGACACCTTGCATCGCATCCCGTGATTGATAACCCAAACTGTTACTTCAGATATTAATAATCATGTATCACGGTTTGTTGAATCATTGACGGCAACAGCAGATGCATGCTATTGTACAAAATATTTAAATTAGTAAGCTCTTCATGTTTTATTTTCTTTCCTCATTTGCTTCTTGATTATAATATTATGCGCAGCAGTACAGGCACTTAAAAGTTCTTTATTTTGGTTTCTGTCATATGATTCCAGTTGCATAGCCTTGGGTATATTTTGAATCTCAAAACAATCAGTTTTGATTAAGAGAATTTACAATATCGGTGAAAGAAATATGTCGATTAACAACTGCTATGCTCAGTGAGATATCGTCAAGAGAAACACTTTTTTTTCCTTCTTGAGTCGTCAGTCACGCCATGAATTCCTGTCTGTGCCAACTTATTCATCTCAAAGTAGCACCTGCAACCTATGTCCTCAACTATTTGCTGGCTGTATTGCAATCTTTGCTTCCTCTACAGTTTTTGTCCTCTACAGCTCCCACTAGTACTGTGGAAGTCATCCTCTGATGTCTCAACAGACGTTCTCTCATCCTGTCCCTTCTCCTTGTCAGTATTCTCCACATATTACTTTCCTCCCCGATTTTGCGCAGAACCTCCTCATTCCTTATCTTAGCAGTCCACTTAACATTCAACTTTCGTCTGTAACACCACCTCTCAAATGCTTCGATCCTCTCTGTTCCGGTTTTTCCCATAGCCTTTGTTTCACTACCATACAATCCTGCACTGCGAACGTAAGTTCTCAGAAATTTCTTCCTCAAATTAAGGTCTATATCTGATATTAGTAGACTTCTCATGTCCGGGAATGCCCTTTTTCCCATTTCTGGTTTGTTTTTGAAGCCCTCCTAGCTCCATCCGTCATCGGTTATTTTGCTCCCTAGATAGGAGAATTTCTTAACTTCATCTACTTCGTGTCCATCAATCCTGATGTAAAGTTTCTCGCTGTTCCCATTTCTGGTACTTCTCATTATTTTCTTCTTCGATGTATTTTCAGTCCATATTCTGTACTCATTAGACTATTCATTCCATTTAGCACATCACGTAATTCGTCTTCTCTTTCACCCAGGATAGCAATGTCACCAGTGAATTGTGTCATTGATATCCTTTCACCTTAAATTTTAATCCCACTGCGGAACCTATATTTTATTTCCATCGTCGCTTGTTTGATGTACAGATTGAACAATAGGGGCGGAAGGCTACACCCCTGTCTTTCACCCGTTTTAATATGAGCACTTCGTACATGGTCGGCCACTTTTCTTATACACTCTTGGTTCCTGTGCGTATTCTATAATACCCATCTCTATCTACATCTTACCCCGTTTTTCTCAGAATTTCGAACATCTTGCACATTTTACATTGGCGACCGCTTATTCCACGTCGACAAATATTATGAACGTGTCTTGATTTATCTTTATTCTTGCTTCCATTATCAACTGCTACGTTAGAATTAACTGTCTGGTGCCTTTACCTTTACTAAACTCAAGGTGGTCGTCATCTAACATATAAAAAATTTTCTTTTCCTGTGCTGTGTGTATTATTACGTAACAAATGGTTGGTGACCAGAACAGTACATATACCTGGACACCTTCATTGGTATATACAACACACAAACAGGAGAACAGTTCTTTGAGATAGTGTTGTGCGACGATTTATAACTTTAGCCCATTTCAAATCGTAGATGGCGTCAAGTACCCCTCCAGCATGTAACCCCCTCCTTCCTAGTCGGCCTGCTGGACTGCGATTTACTGGGTGCTTATAATTAAACTTTCCCTATTTTACACGTTGTAACATGGAAATCAATTACCATACGAAGACCAGACTTGGTAATATCAATGTCGAGGATATAGGGAAGATACATTATGCAGAATCAATTCAGTTGGAACACTTTTAATGTGCTGCTACTGTACATTGTGCCCTTACATACCGGTACCATTACCGCTTCAAAACGGGCGCAATATGGCGCCCATCACAGTCCAGAAGAGTCTGAAAGCGCAGGATTGTATTCTGCATAACTGAACGAAGCATGTCCGTAGGTACGCTGGCTGCCTCTCTTGACATGCTGCGCTTCATATAAGCATGTTCCCCTGGTAAACCCTTTCCTTCAAGTAGTCGAACTACCAGAAATCACAGGGAGTGAGATCAGATGATCGTGCTGGCCAAGCATTTGGAAACGGTTGGCTGATAATTCGATCGATTCCAAATGTGTTTCGGTGAAACACATAAACTTCACGAGTGATTTGCTGCGAGACCCCATCTTGCTTGAAAACTGTTGAGTTCAATGCGTCTCTGTCCTGTAGGGCGGGTATGGCATGCTGGCGAATCATATCGCAGTAACGCTGGCCTGACACACTGCACGTCTTTGGTCATTGAACGCCAAACTGATCACAAAAGAATGGGCCAATGATGAACGTAGCCGTGAAGCAACACCATACATCTACATCTACATCTACATCCATACTCCGCAAGCCACCTGACGGTGTGTGGCGGAAGGTACCCTGAGTACCTCTATCGGTTCTCACTTCTATTCCAGTCTCGTATTGTTCGTTGAAAGAAGGATTGTCGGTATGCATCTGTGTGGGCTGTAATCTCTCTGATATTATCCGCATGGTCTCTTCGCGAGATATACGTAGGAGGGAGCAATATACTGCTTGACTCTTCGGTGAAGGTATGTTCTCGAAACTTTAACAAAAGCCCGTACCGAGCTACTGAGCGTCTCTCCTGCAGAGTCTTCCACTGGAGATTATCTATCATCTCCGTAACGCTTTCGCGATTACTAAATGATCCTGTAACGAAGCGCGCTGCTCTCCGTTGGATCTTCTCAATCTCTTCTATCAATCCTATCTGGTACGGATCCCACTCTGCTGAGCAGTATTCAAGCAGTGGGCCCACAAGCGTACTGTAACCTACTTCCTTTGTTTTCGGATTGCATTTCCTTAGGATTCTTCCAATGAATCTCAGTCTGGCATCTGCTTTACCGACGATCAACTTTATATGGTCATTCCATTTTAAATCACTCCTAATGCGTACTCCCAGATAATTTATATGAATTAACTGCTTCCAGTTGCTGACCTGCTATTTTGTAGCAAATGATAAGGGATGTATCTTTCTATGTATTCGCAGCACATTACACTTGTCTACATTGAGATTCAGTTGCCATTCCCTGCACCATGCGTCAATTCGCTACAGATCCTGCTGCATTTCAGTACAATTTTCCATTGTTACAACCTCTCGATACACAACAGCATCATCTGCAAAAAGCCTCAGTGAACTTCCGATGTCATCCACCAAGTCATTTATGTATATTGTAAATAGCAACGGTCCTATGACACTCCCCTGCGGCACACCTGAAATCACTCTTACTTCGGAAGACTTGTCTCCATTGAGAATGACATGCTGCGTTCTGTTATCTAGGAACTCCTCAATCCAATCACACAATTGGACTGATAGTCCATATTCTCTTACTTTGTTCATTAAACGACTGTGGAGAACTGTATCGAACGCCTTGCGGAAGTCAAGAAACACGGCATCTACCTGTGAACCGGTGTCTATGGCCCCCTGAGTCTCGTGGACGAATAGCGCGAGCTGGGTTTCACACGACCGTCTTTTTCGAAACCCATGTGATTCCTACAGAGTAGATTTCTAGTCTCCAGAAAAGTCATTATACTCCAACATAATACGTGTTCCAAAATTCTACAACTGATCGACGTTAGAGATATAGGTCCATAGTTCTGCACATCTGTTCGACGTCCCTTCTTGAAAACGGGGATGACCTGTGCCCTTTTCCAATCCTTTGGAACGCTACGCTCTTCTAGAGACCTACGGTACACCGCTGCAAGGAGGGGGGGCAAGTTCCTTCGCATACTCTGTGTAAAATCGAACTGGTATCCCATCAGGTCCAGCGGCCTTTCCTCTTTTGAGCGATTTTAATTGTTTCTCTATCCTTCTGTCGTCTATTTCGTTATCTACCATTTTGTCATCTGTGCGACAGTCTAGAGAAGGAACTACAGTGCAGTTTTCCTCTGTGAAACAGCTTTGGAAAAAGACATTTAGTATTTCGGCCTTTAGTCTGTCATCCTATGTTTCAGTACCATTTTGGTCACAGAGTGTCTGGACATTTTGTTTTGATCCACCTACCGCTTTGACATAAGACCAAAATTTCTTAGGATTTTCTGCCAAGTCAGTACATAGAACTTTACCTCGAATTCATTGAACGCTCTCGCATAGCCCTCCTCACACTACATTTCGCTTCGCGTAATTTTTGTTTGTCTGCAAGGCTTTGGCTATGTTTATGTTTGCTGTGAAGTTCCCTTTGCTTCCGCAGCAGTTTTCTAACTCGATTGTTGTACCACGGTGGCTCTTTTCCATCTCTTACGAACTTTCTTGGCACATACTCATCTAACGCATATTGTACGATGGTTTTGAACTTTGTCCACTGATCCTCAACACTATCTGTACTTGAGACTAAACTTTTGTGTTAAGCCGTCAGGTACTCTGAAATCTGCTTTTTGTCACTTTTGCTAAACAGAAAAATCTTCCTACCTTTTTTAATATTTCTATTTACGGCTGAAATCATCGATGCCGTAACCGCTTTATGATAGCTGATTCCCTGTTCTGCGTTAATTGTTTCAAATAGTTCGGGTCTGTTTGTCAGTAGAAGGTCTAATATGTTATCGCCACGAGTCGGTTCTCTGTTTAACTGCTCAAGGTAGTTTTCAGATAAAGCACTTAAAAAAATTTCGCTGGATTCTTTGTCCCTGCCACCCGTTATGAACGTTTGAGTCTCCCAGTCTATATCCGGCAAATTAAAATCTCCACCCAGAACTACAACATGGTGGGGAAATCTACTCGAAATATATTCCAAATTATCCTTCAGGTGCTCAGCCATAACAGCTGCTGAGCCAGGGGGCCTATAGAGACATCCAATTACCATGTCTGAGTCTGCTTTAACCGTGACCTTCACCCAAATAATTTCACATTTCGGATCTCCGTCAATTTCCTTAGATACTATTGCACTTCTTATCGCTATAAACACGCCTCCCCCTTCACTGTCCAGCCTGTCTCTGCGGTATACATTCCAATCTGAGTTTAGGATTTCATTACTGTTTACGTCTGGTTTCAGCCAACTTTCTGTCCCTAGTACAATATGGGCGTTGTGACCGTTTATTAATGAGAGCAGTTCTGGGACCTTTCTATAGTCGCTCCTGCAGTTTACTATTAGCACATTACTATTGTTATTCCCTGTTGCATTTTGCCTACTCCTACCTTGCCGCGTCCCAGGAGGCGTCTTGTCGGGCCTAGGGAGGGAATTATCTAACCTAAAAAAACCCCATGTGCACTCCACACGTACTCCGCTACAGTGACACATTCACCATACAGAGGTAGTTCATGCACAGTGATGGAGGTAAAGATCCCCACACTCGGCAATAATGTGTGTTCAACTTACCCGTCAGAGAAAAATGAGCTTCGTCTGTCCATAGGATGGTCCAGAGCCAGCCCCCGACAACTTACATTCTTGCGAGATAGTGGAGAGCGAAGTCAACACGTCGTTGTGCGTCCTGTGGTGAAAACTGCTGTACGATATGGATTTTGTACGGATACCATTTGAGAATGGTTCGAAGCACCTTCCTTACAGTGGACAACCGGATGTTCAACTGTCGTGACACAGCACGAGCACTGCCTGACGATCGGAAAATGAGCGCAGCGTAGTCTGCCATAGCAACAACTATTTCATCAACCGCGTGTGGTGCAACCGGACGTCGGCCTCTTCCCGGAGCGAAGCCCGGTTCTCCAGTTGATTAGAACTTCTTCGTCATGCTCCGCATAGCTGTTGGGGCAAGGGGACCCTTCCGCAATCTTTCCAACCGGCGATATCCTCGAAGTAAAGCTGCAGCATTACTGTTATTTCGATAACAGAGCTTCACCAATAATGCCGTGCTTTTTCTGTCCAAGCTCATGTTGAGGAGTCATCAAGTGCACTGCGACTGTTCAGGTGTGTGAGACTATGAATCACGATGACTGATCGTGGCCACTGTGGCCATAACTGGAACTGGACGAGGCGCTTTGATGCATGCACATAAAGCAACGCAGACTTGACATTAATGCTACCAAGTTTGGTACTCGTACGTTAATTACTTTCCATGCTGTAACGTGTTCAATAGGGAAAGTTTAATTATAACCATCAGGTAATTGACCATGATCACGTATGCTTAATGAACTTTTACAGCGAGTAAGGCTATCGTTACCGAAGGAAAATAATAGCGATTAGTAGGAGGAAAGAGTGCAACAGACCCTTCTGAAGGAAGAATCTATTATAAACCTAAACTAAATACTGATAATAAATTTGAAATAGGCGGAATGTAGTGCTATCACTATCGAACCACACACAGGGGAAAAAGGAACCACGTGATATTTTTAATATAAAAAAACTGATATCCAAAAATACTGATTATCAAAAAGTGGATAATGGAACGGATACCAGCCAACGAGGGCAGTGAGTCTCCTCAATCTTAAGACAGGGAATGGCAAAGAAAATAAAGCAAATAATCGCTGGCGTGGCAACAGAAGGTTCTCACACTTTTCCACAACACAGCAGTTCACGGGAAAATAATTTAATCAAAAAGCACTGAGTCTGCATTTACTTAATCTAAAATAAGAAATATTGAAAGCAAATTCAAATTAAGTTTCTGGTTAAATAAATGACTGGATGTAACTGAAACTTTGTTAGGTAAAAAAAAAAAAAAAAAAAAAAAAAAAGGCTTTCAGTAGCCTCAGATAACGTAATGCAAAATTTGGAAATAGGTAATCAATTTACTTTTTATTGTTGAAAGATTTGATTGAATTTACCTTAAACAAATATTCAACTCAATGTGCTTTTAACATAAGAGCAATAAGGTACTTACCACTACAACAGAAGTCACTCGCTAAGCTAAATAAAACATAAATGGAACTGCGCACTCTTAGTTGGTGCTGTGTCTTCAGTTATTTGTTACTTTAAGTGAGTGAAGTTAATACTCAAAATTGTAAAATCGTTAAGACTATGTGACGCAGTACAGGAATGAACAGTTACTGAGGCAGCGAAATTTAGACTGAAACTGGGCATTAGCAAAACTGGCAGTAAGTAGTTAATCAGTTTTGATATTTTTGCGACACTCAGTGACTGCATGGAAATGAAAGAGACTCTGCTTGGTAATAACACACAGGTGTTCTACAAGTTTTAACTATTGCATGTTATTATTCAAGAAAATTATTAAAGTTTTTGAAAGAAATGCCACTGGCTTATGCCTGTGCAATATTAGTAACACCCTGCTAGTAAACAGTCTTACGATGTTGTAGTTCTGTGGACGACGGAGAATGTAGCTGACGACAATACTGACTTGCTTCTGTTGCTGCTATTTGCGAAGCATGAGTTGTTTCCAGAGTCACGGACAGTTATGGGCCAGGCAGTAGTTAGAACTGCAGCTTCCTTTGCCTGTCCGCTCCGACAGTGCTCTCAATTCTCGCAGTTTAACGAAGTAGGTTCGCCTAAAGTGACGCAATCGTAGCTGCCCACCGCCTTTGCGGGAGCGCCCAACTTACACTACCGCACTCTGTCATGACTCACGCTGCTTTTCTTCCTCTGTGCTCGCTACGCGACAGAGACTATCCGTATGTAAAGATAAATAACGGCACAACTACTGCCATTTCGTCGTAGCTATCTACACATTTAAATAAAGTTCCCTTGGCTATTACCCAGCAATTTACAATATTTACATTACAAGCACAATCAAATATATAAATTAACAAATAAATACACTATTACACCCATTTCATATTAAATATAGTTTCTGTAGTAAGGCTTATAGAATCACAATTATAAGTACAGTGCAAGTTATCAACGGATATTCAATGGCGAAAACTTTGTATGGTGCAGAAGTATTTTATCTGGATTATCGGTGTTCCAGCCTCTGCAAGGCACCTCATACGCTGTGTGTGGAGTGGGTAATTCAGGCCAGAGGCGGTTCTCTTATATTCTGGTGGTACCTGCGTACTGTAACACACTGATTCATGTTACAGTGATCCAGCATAAAAAGTTTTCTTACGAGCAAGGTTGTAAATATTCATTTTATAAATTTAAATAGATTTTTCTTGCTGCCATCTATTTCATTTGTGCTGGACGCATTTCTTTTTTTACGTTGAGGTATATTTTGTGTACTTACAAGGGGAGGCCGCCAATTGTGAAATTCAGATTCGATTCATACTGCGCATAATAAAAGCTCATGGCCAGAGGTGTAATGTGGCAAAGCACCAAGATGCACTTCTTAGCCGTTGTCGAGATAATGGAGTTTAAAGAAACCGTTACGGTGAAATACTCTCTACGATTAATAATTTTCTGGAGCGTCGTGGCGCAGCGGTAAGCGCTCGGGTTCGTAATCCTATGGTCGCCGGATCGAATCTCGCACCGTGCAATTTTTTTATTATTAGTTTTTTTTTAATTCATATATATATATATATATATAAACTATTAATGAATTGCTTATGCATGTTGGTGAAGGCGGATCGCTCTCCAATTGCACCGCCTCCATTTTTCCGTTTTTTTAACAGGGTGTACCAAAGCTCTCCCGTCCGCACTGATTTTCGACGATGTTATAAGTTGCGCTAGGGACCGCATCTACCTTCTTTCGAAGTTAGCAGGCTACTACGCTGTTATGCGGCGGCTCGTTTCGGCCCATTCAACATCTGTCCAAGTGTAACGAGCGAGTAACGGAGTTTATACTTCATACCTGCCACAGCGAATTTGTGTTCGTGGGGTCTCTATTCTAATTCGAACGTTTGACTTACGCTACACGTATTCGTTTCGGAATATCGTTTCTACGTCTTCCGTTAACTATACGTGGTTAACATTATGAAGACAATAACATTTGTGAAATACAACTTTGTTTGCGGAAAACATAATGATGTTCGAAGTCGCCAGTTTTTCCACGACAAACGACTTTCAACAACTTATTATATGAATAATTGTTGCAACTGATTGCCGGGAATTATATATATATATATATATATATATATATATATATATATATATATATATATATATGTGTGTGTGTGTGTGTGTGTGTGTGTGTGTGTGTGTGTGTGTGTGTGTGTGCGTGCGTGTGTGTGTGTGTGTGTGTGTGTGTGTGTGTGTGTGTGTGTGTGTGTGTGTGTATACACACATTTGAATTACAAAAAACAAATACAAAAAAAAGTTGCATTGTGCGAGATTCGATCCGGCGACCTTCGGATTACAAAGCCAAGAGCTTACCGCTGCGCCACGACGCTGCGAGTAATTATTAATCGTAGAGTGTATTTCACCAGAACGGTTTCTTTTAACTGTCGATTTTCTCGACAACGGCTGAGAAGTGCATCTTGGTGCTTTGCCACATTACACCTCTGGCCATGAGCTGTTATTATGCGCAGTATGAATCGAATCTGAATTTCACAATTGGCGGCCTCCCCTTTTTAGTCCGAAAGAATAAAGCATTAAGAAAGGCCAAGAACTTCATATCAGCGCAGCACTCAGCTGAAAACTGAAAATTTCATTCTGGAAACATCCCCCTGGTTGTGGCTAAGCCATGTCTCCGCAATATCCTGTCTTCCAGGTTCGCAGGAGATCTTCTGTGAAGTTTGAACAGTAGGAGACGAGGTACTTGCATAATTGAAGCTGTGAGGACGCGTTGAGAGTTGTGTTGGGGCAGATGAGTTGGTAAACCACTTTGCACCCAAAGGCGAAGTTCCCGAGTTCGAGCCCCCGTCCGCCACACAGTTTTAATGCGAGGAAGTTAAATATCACCGCATTCCGCTCCAGAGTGAAAATTTCATTCTAGTAATAAAGTATCGTTTCTGTATGCGATATTTGCAGACTAGAAAACAGATCTCGTTGTAGTTTATATCCGGCCGAAGTGGCCGAGCGGTTCTAGGCGCTTCAGTCTGGAACCGCGCGACCGCCTCGGTCACAGGTTCGACTCCTGCCTCGGGTATGCATGTGTGTGATGTCCTTAGGTTAGTTAGGTTTAAGTAGTTATAAGTTCTAGGGGACTGATAACCTCAGAAGTTAAGTCCCATAGTGCTCAGAGCCATTTGAACCATTCTGTAGTTTATATACATACATTACTGCTTACACTTATACATTCTTCCGGCCGAAATCTGCGTTTCCTCTCATCCGGTTATTAGTCAGAGGTCGTGCTGTCGCTCTGCTTATGAATCTCAACACCCCTTCACGAACCTTTTGTTTTCAGTTTTTATACTCCTTAAGCTAACTGCTCTGGAACACCACTAATAGTGAGAGACTAGCAGTAGATATTCTCATAAGAACTTCGGCTGTATACTGTTTTTGTCTTTGCGAGAAAACCGTTTTGAAAAACGAATCGTTTATGACAAAAAATTGACTATTGGCATTAATAGATACAATGAAATGTCCTGGGGCTAGAGCTTCCCGTCTGGTAGACCGGTCGCCTGGTGCACGTCTTTTTAACTGAGACCACTTCGGCAGTTGGCGTGTCGAAGTGGACGATGTTATGATGAAGACAACACCAGTCCCTGAGTTGAGAAAATCTCCGACCCAGCCACAAATAGATCACGGGCCCCTTGAGTAGCAGTCTGCCGCGATGACCACTTTTTTTAATTATCAGAATGACTTGGTAATATCATGACACTTCACTAGATCATAGTCATCATGTAATTTAAACTGCAAATCGGAGAAAAAATTAGTTACGATAACTCACTAATAAATAAAAGGAGAAAGGAAATTAAAACGAGAACATAGCCGACAAACCACCACTAAGCTCTCATGATACGTATCAATTGCATTTTATAGTTTGTTACATTTCAGTATTTTTTAAGTTTTTTGTTTTCTATTTTTTTATTTTTTTAGTTTTTATATAGAATCTAAAAGCAGAAGGACAACGAAATCAGATTATATTCTAAATAGCAAACTAAGAAAAATCCAAATTTGATTGCAAGGATTGTATACGCTCATATGTATATAAACTTCATCTACACACGTTTTACAATAGAAGTGGAGCGGTGCTGAGGCAAAACACAAAACAAAACGAGCAGCGAAACTAGGAGAGAACAAGCCGAAACAAATCGGATGGGAACACACAAAACGAAGGAAAACAACTATCATCAGAAAAATGAAATTAACCAACACCTTGACGACAGATTCAACATGTTGGCGAAGATGTTTCGATATCGAGGCATTCGAAGCATGTCCAATAGGCCGTGATCATGTACGGCATGAAGTTCATGTGATCTTCCCTTTCACCTTCTACAACATAATGAACGGAATGTCCCAGAAACCACAACGGTATGGGTTGTCGACCTTGGAAAGAAGGAAGAAACTGGGAGCAATATGATGTGCGTAATGTATACGGTCTCCGACGATCGAGTATGAAAGGCCAATTGTGTCCTAATCCAAGACCTATCTGCCATATGACCTCCCCAAGTAAAGCGATGTCGTTTCGTATCCGTAGACGTACAACGACTACGTAAGTACGAGTCGCTATGCTCAATAAGGAAAAGTCGCTCTTTCGTTGGAATCAGGTTATTTACTACCTTATAACACGAGGACGCTACGTGCATCGGCAAAATCGGAAGACTGATATTGAACCAAACCGTCGTCCAGGTTGTTTGCGGCCATTCTCTTTCAACTAGGTTCGGTCAAGGGACTGCTTCCGAACGAGTCTTTAGGAATTTCATGGTGAGGATGGGTCTCCATAAATTGTCAGCCCCTAAACAGCTCACAGCAAAACAAGGTAAGAAGCCTGCAGTTACTTTCATTAAGTAGTGTACCTGAACTTCGACAAAAATCATCTACTACAGCCTTTAGTCGAAGTATCTCCGCAGAATTGTTACGTAGAACCATCACGTCATCCCCGTATGCACGAAGACCTATACTCTCGTCGAGAAACGTCAGCTGTCATGCTATCATCCGAAGTAGGAGCTCCAGAGACAACACAAAGTCATTGACAACGGGCTTTCTTGAAACACTCCCCTACGGATGTTTGTCGGAGGCGTCAGTTGGCCATCTACAATCACCAAAGGCGAAATATTCGCAAACAAATTTGAGAGCGCCCACGGTGTGTCAACAGTAAACCAAGCGCCTCCAGAATACGCATCAAAAAGTTGTGACTAACACGATCAGATTCCTTATCGAAGTCTAATGGCACAAGGGACGGACGTTACGGCAGAAACTGAAACCACGTGACGATCACGTACGCAGGTACGCAGCTTTGATGTCTTGCAACAATCATCTCCATCAGAGCCGAACCCTACTATTAACTGCCCTCTCCACAGTCCTATAATGAAAGTTTAATAAAGTAATAGGGCGAAATCTGTCAGAGCAGCCGGTCCAGGGCGTTTCGGGATTAAAACACTTTGAACGAGGTCGGGATTTCTCTATCCTTTAAACTTAATTCAAAAGTGACGTAAAGATAGCACTCAAAAACGTCCAGAAGCGCACGTAAATTTCGTTCGTACGTCCATCCAGACCGAGGACTTTTGAGAAGGTAATCTCACAATAAATTTGTAAATTTCCTCAGACTAAAAGGTCGGTAAGAGGGTTGCACTATGCAAAGGTTTAATTGTTCAAATGTTCAAATGTGTGTTAAATCTTATAGGACTTAAATGCTAAGGTCATCAGTCCCGAAGCTTACACACTACCTAACCTAAATTATCCTAAGGACAAATACACACACCCATGGCCGAGGGAGGACTCGAACCTCCGCCAGGATCAGCCGTTTGTCGTATCCCAGATGCTAACTAGTGGGTGGAAAAGGTTTCACTTGACCCTTCGATGCCGTAGATGTCTACATAGTACTGGTGTGAGATACGCACTATATCAGCTTACGCCATTACGATACGTCCATTATTTGTCGTGAGAGAATGAGTACTAGCGCCTCAACGACGGGTCTGACGCCGAAGCAAATGATATAAGGAAGTGAGGTCTTCCGTCACCAATGACACGGCTTGAATCGGATTTTCAAATCTTCCATTTGTATTCTCTTCAAGGTCAAGGTCAATTTTGCCTTTACACGTCTAACATCCTCAATTGGCAGAGGGGCATGATCCGAAGCAGCATAAAGTTCACGCAGAATGGAATAGTAATATTCATAAGTTCTTCGAAAGTCTCGCGCTTCTGCAGCACAGAAAAGTACCAAGGTTTACCTGAGCCTCGGTTTTGCCAGCTGTGTCCACCAGTCACGGGTGGAAGAGTACTTCCCAGAGGACCGTAGTGTACGCTCCCACATGGCTCGCATCGCGTCATCGAGAGAGGGGTCAGCTAGGTGAGCGACGTTTAACATCAATTTGACTGGTTGCCGTCCGAAATTGAGAGTTGTAGTCACAGCACAGTGATCCGTTCAAATGGTTCAAATGGCTCTGAGCACTATGGGACTCAACTGCTGAGGTCATTAGTCCCCTAGAACTTAGAACTAATTAAACCTAACTAACCGGAGGACATCACAAACATCCATGCCCGAGGCAGGATTCGAACCTGCGACCGTAGCGGCCTTGTGGTTCCAGGCTGCAGCGCCTTTAACCGCACGGCCACTTCGGCCGGCAGTGATCCGTAAAGGAAGCTGGAATGACTTCAACATTATCAGGCACTCTGATAAGTAAAATCTAACCTGCTACTAGGAGTCGCAGTAAAGTGGGTATATTTAAATAATGGCGGGTATTTACTTATCCAGACGTCTTTGAGGCGTAAGGAGCAGACCAATTCATGTAATTCATGACAGAAATTGAAAATTGGGGATTCATCTGTAGGACGCAACACACAGTTATAGTCACTACTGAACTGAATACTCGGAGAACTCCTGCGCAACAGATAAACAATTTCCTCTTTGCCAAACTGCCTATTTGCTTCTGTCTCGGGTTCTTTGGCCGACGTTCGTCTGATGATTTTACTGACTTTTCACCAGCACGAGCGGCTGGTATTGTCAAAGCTTCACCTTCCATTGACGGTGGTGAACTGGAGCCGATCTCGCGGCTGCAGACTATATGTACCTGGCGCGCCAACGTCCAAGGGCTTCTCCGCGGTCATTTCCGGTGCGGTTCTCCTCTTGCTACCTGCGACGATCGTTCGCTGCAGTACGGGAAGCCAGGATCCGTTTACCTTAAGACTTTCCTCTTTCTTGTTGAAGCTGTTCCCGTGTTTTTGTATTTCTACAGCTTCTCTAAACAAGCGAGTGTGATAGTGCTTCTCTACAGCCCGGACTTCCGTGTCGGTGAATTTTATTACATGGTCGGTCTCACTCAGCACGTGCTTTGCCATGGCCGATTTTTCCACCTGTCGCTTATGTTCTTTAATCCTGGTGTTGATTGATCGGCCAGTCATTCCGACATAAACTTTCCTTCACGTGCATGGATTAGCGGTCTATTCCGACGTTGCATATGGGTCCCTTTTATCCTTTGCCGATCTAAGATATTCTTTGATCTTTCTTATCGGTTTGAAAATTGTCTTTACGCCGAGTTTGTGCAATATACGGCCGATTCTGTCCGTCACTCTGGGAATGTATGGCAGAAAGGCCGTACCTGAGATTTTTTTTCCTGATTTCTTACTTCGTCGAGTGTTTGGCTCTATTACACTTATAATATAATTTGTAGAAATACCCATTTCTCCTCAGAACACTTTCCAGATGCATTTCGCGTTTGAGGGGCAGCGGCTCACATATTCGTCCTGCTCGCGTTACGAGCTGGCGAAACGTCATTAAAATCATCAGACGAACGTCGGCCGAAGAACCCGAGACAGCAGCAAGTAGGTAGTTTGTCAACAAGTGGCCCCGAAAGCCTTAACAATTTTGAATTTCCTGTATGTAGAAACTAGAAAGATCTGCCATGGGTCCAGTGCCAGAAGGGGCATATAAAAGAACCAAGGTAAGATTAAAAAGTTGACAACCTACGCCCGGCCAGAATCCAACATTTGCACCTCAGCAATAGAAATGTCCTCGCGTAATAATAAGGCGGTCCCCGTAGAATATTCAGGTGCTACATTAAAGATGATACGAAAACCAGGCAAGGAGAAATGTCTAAATAACACCTCCTGTAAGAATACTATGTCCGCACATGAATCATAAATGAACTGACGAAGCGTAGCCAATTGCAATTCTGATTCCACACATTAATATTTAAGGAAATGAGTATGTAGGCTTGGGTCATTGATCACAGCTATACAGAGATGTACGGAACGTATCGAGCAGAACTAGGTAGACAGCTGAGCGTCAAGGTCCATTGCGGAATCCACAGATGAATCAGACATCGAGGTACCATAACCCTGATCATCATTGCCTTTTTTTCATGGATTTATTATGCTGTATACGCTGTTTCTGTCGGTTTCGCGGCATCGCGGCCTCTGCAGACGGAGGTGTGGGAGGGATCGTAGGCACAACGGTCATGGAATGCAGGTCCAGTCACTAGGGTGAAAGCATTCTGTGGAACTACCAATGTAACAGGTGATACTTGGTCGTTAATTTTATTCTTCTCAGAGTTGCTGTAGGCGGTAAATTCTGGAAACCATCGGCGGCTGAAGACGAAGGACCAGGAGAATATTATATTGTCTCAGACTGTAACGGAGGACACATAGACGAAGGGGAGAATTTCGCTACCTCCCCACATACATACACACACAGCTGAGAAGGAGCAACTTCGGGAGCAGGAGGGGTGTGGAGATGATTTCTTCGTACCTCACAGTACCACGAACGGGAGGTATCGTAACATCGAGAGGAGCAGAGGACACAATCGATGCGGAGGAGGTTGGGGAGAAGGCATAGTGAAATCCTTAGCCTCACAGTCTTGAGTGCGACGTCGCTTGCTAAATCTACATACTCCACAAGCGGTATTGTGGTGAATGTCACAGGTACATTGTGTCACTAATAGTCAACTCAATTACTGTTCAACTCGCAAGGACCAAACGACTGTCTATATCCATCCATACGAGTCTTCATTTCTCTCATCTTATATCACAGTATGTACCCAGAATGTAAGTTGGTGGCACTAGAATAGTTCTGCAGACATCTTCAACTACCGGTTCTCCAAATTTTCTCAGTAGAGTTCCGCGAAAATAACGTCGTCTCCACGCTCGGCAGCCGAGTGGTTTAGAGCGACTTGTCACGGTCTGCGCGGCTCCACTCGTCGGAGGTCCGAGTCCTCCCTCGGGCATGGGTGTTTGTCTTGTCCTTCGTGTAAGTTAGTTTAAGTTAGATTAAGTAGTGTGTAAGCCTACGGGCCGATGACCTCGGCAGTTTGATCCCGTAAGACCTCACCATAAATTTCCATTTTTTTTTATTACAGGTTCTCTCTTGGGGGCAATAGTATTCTGAAACTGACGCGGAAGTAAAGGCGGAAATTCATTTACACGATTATCAGAACTGACTTTTGTTCAATATAATCCGAAGCAGAAGTAGGTCCGACTCGGGAGTGGAAGGAGCAAGACCACCAACCGTCAATTTGTGATGCTGCCTTAATGACGGCTTTAATATAAAAACCCTCCTCATCAGTTAGACCGAACGTGTCGACTTTCATTATATACGAAGCAGGTTCGCTCTTGACCAGTATACATGACACAAAGGCGGTAACCACACGCTTCTAAATGTGATGGAATATTGCGTTAGACATGCATTTCCATGGAACGAGTTACACTAACACGCTGTACTCTGCAATGAGTAGACCAACGTTCACTACGGACGTTTTTCACTTTACCATATGGAGTCAATATGTCCTTAAGAAAGTTGACATCAACCTCCGGCGGGAGGTTGAGCAGTGTAACATTGGTACAGTTGAATTCAGGATCTGCGAGTAACGCCATACTAACGGAATTATCGAGGTGCTTGAACGAGATTTGAGAACCATGTTGCGACAGTAAACCTTGAACGTGAAGGGGATCCATAAATGTCACGTAAAACACGTACTTGTCTGCGTCAAAATAGGTGGTGTGGGGCTGATCAGATTTCACGCGAATTGCATCGACAAGCCAATCGTCGATATCTAGAGATCCTGGCAGCACGTGTCGCGTTGGTTTATCGAAAGTAAGCTCACAGTACCCTTCTGTGGAACACACGTGGGAGCGAAGCTGGCCGTAGCGGAGCGGGCGACACCGCTGCAAGTAAACGAACACAAACAGACAGTAAGGCGGAGCGGAAGCGCTACAACTCACTCGACAGGCAGAACAACACTAACGAGGAAAACTCCACACAAGCGACGCTGCAGCAAGTGAAATAAAGAAGAACCTCCCCGGCCCGCGCTCTAAGCGGAACTTCACAACTCAGCTATAGAGCCGGACGACATTTATAGATAAAATAGAATACCACCACCACAGGTCATCAGACACTTTCTGCTCTTTCTTCAGTGATCCCTTCCGAATTACCATTAACCCACGAATCCAGTCGTCCACTCACCTACGACATTTTAACACACGCTTTGGCAACTATTGGATCACGTTCTAGTTTCTACATCGCGGGGCAATAATTACGAGTGACCTGGACGAGTGGATACGATTTAACATGAACGTGGGCACATAACCAAATCCCGTGACGCGCATACCACCTGTACGATCGCCCCCTGAGTGTAGTCCGGGCTGCGTCAGTGTGAGTGGAGCAGTGCAAAAGGGACGAAGGTAGTCACAGTAGAGCAGTGTGTGTTCATGTGGAAAGTGAGAACAAAGTCTTGGAAACGGTTTAATGAGGTCAAAGTGCCAGCAAAGACTGCAACGTAACGGTAGTGTTTGACTTGTTCAAAACAGATCGTGGCTGATCCCATTCTAATAAATTCTGTTTTGAACAAGTTAAAAAACATTCCGAAACATGTACGCACACCAGAAAATGTGGCTGCAGTTCACCAGATAATGCTTTAGAATGAGGCCTAGTCAATCCGACGCCTGTCCAAAACACTAGCATATCATGTCGATCGTGCGGACCAATACTTCACCACCGATCCGACCTGGAAATGCATTCCTACCGAGTGTCTGTTGTTCGCGCGTTGTAGTTACCAGATGCTCCTCTGTGCTCTTCACTCAGATAACCATCAGTGGCTTGGATCTGCTCTTCACGTCTGATGAAGCTTACGTTCTTCTGATTGTCTATGTCAGTTAAAAGAATCATAGGTTGTAGGCTGCGGAGAATCAGCATAACTTCCATTAAACACCATTGGATGATCATAAGGTTGGGGTTTGATGTGCAGTTTCTGCACGTCGCATTGTTGGTCCCATATTCTTTCATCAGACGCTGACTTGCGCGCGCTTCATTGTCAACATTTTAGAAATATTTGTGGCAACAGAGATCAGTGTGGACGCGGCTCTAGCTCGGCAATCAGGTGACCTCTTCTGTCAGTGTGCGATTATTTTGTGAGGGGAGCCATCAAGTCTAATGTGTATCGTAACTACCCTCATAGTCTTCAAGAACTGTAGCAGAACATTTCAGATAAGATTGCAGCAATTCCAGCAGTCCAGCTTCAATCTGCCTTAAGCAGCTTGGTGACCGGAGCCCAAAAGTGCCAAGAGATGAATGGTGGTCACTTTTAACAGTTGCTGTCGTCAGGCCAATCCTGTATTTCCCTTCTTCTGCTGTGTTTCTTTGTACCCTGGAACTATTTTCTCTAGGCCACTTCTATTTGCCTCTCCGTGTACAACTCCTCCCAGGCTAGCCACTATCCCACCATTACAAATATCTTAATATGAAACAAAATATATCTTTCTTGTTCACTCTTGTTCACACCCACCCTCACACACTCCCACTGACACACACACATACACACACACACACAGACTCAAAGACACACACACACACACACACAAAGACACACACACACACGCACACACACACACACTCACACACAAAGATACACATACGGATGTAGAAAGAGAAGAGAAAGCGAAGAGTCTTCGCGCCTCCATCACGTATTTCGTTAAGTTGACAACACTTACGTAAAAAATAGGAGAACAGGCATCAGATGAAGTTACGACAGAAATGGCTCAAAGTTCTCATAAAAACTATCCGTGGTTAGTATCAGTTAGTAGTGGTGTTCACGAGCAGATAGCTTACGGATTGTGGAAACTATGAAATACAAAAGTGAAATGAATATGTGTCAGTGTTTCAGAAGTGAAGTGACAGTTTGTCCTCTAACATTTCACCATATGGGAGCAGCCGCAGATATCTGCTAAGAAACGAATAACTGTCGACACTGATTAATTTATGTAAAAACTAGAAGGTCAGTTGTTTTATAATCTACCAATATCTCACGTAGAAACAAAACTGTATTGCTTCATATTAAATCCACGTATAATGCCTTAATGCAAAAGGCGAACCACTTCTGCCGAAATTAAAATAGACTACAACAAGAAAAGGCGTTTAATTTCATAAAACGAACATGAACCGTGATGTTTATTTCAATGTTATCGGTAAACAAGTGTTATCCATTCTTCTATACATTCAAGATGAGTGTGCTGTGGATATTTCCGTCTTTCAAGATTACAACATTCATGCTGACACGCTGCAGAGTTTGACGAACACTCCGTCGCCCTACAGTATTTCGACTGAGCCGCTTAATCACCCTATCTTTGTCACATGAAAATGTCTGGGACTCTTTGGAAAGGCGGCTAAAACGTGGCAATCACAACATCTGTGCACTCTGGTAGCTCTACGGTACCTTATTACAAACGAGTGCGTCCATCCGTCTATGAGGTACCTGAAGATAATTGAAGACCCGTTTCCTCGTCGACCTGAGGCAGTATCTGCATGACGTCTCTCAGAAGTAACTAATTAGTTGTCCACGGTGCTTATTAATGTAGCACGTCGAGAATATGGCGTTTGAATCTCGACACTGCTTAAATGAAGAACATGTTGCTTGAGTGATACACTAGGATGAGAACTGTACCTTCACATTCACAATAATCTACTTGTAGTGTTGTCACTATGTTCGTTTACATCGGGGCACCACAACTCGTTTATGTGTTGTATGCTGTGGTCTTCATGTGGAACTGTTTCGTTCTCATTCTACAACACTTACTCTTCTTCCTCCCCATCCATAAACACACTCATTTTCCTCTATTACGAAACTGGCAATTCCTTGATCTCTTAAGATGCATCTCATCACTGAATCACTTCTTCTAGTCAGGTGGTGACATAAATTTCTTTTCCGTAATTCAAACCAGTGCCTTCTCCTTAGTTACTCGAACTACCCATCTAATCTTCAGCATTCTTCAGTAACACCACGTTTCTAAAGCTTCTATTCTCGTCTCGTCTGAACTTTTAATCGCCCTTGTTCCGCACCGTACATGGCTACACTTCCGAAACATACCTCCTTAACAATGAAATTTATATAAAATATAGAAATGTTTCACTTTTTCAGAAGCGCTTTCCTTTCAAATTGAAACCTACGTTTTGTATCCTCTCCACGTCGCCCATCAGGAGTTAATTTGTTGCCAAAATAGCAAACTTGGTCTGGTATTTTTAGTTTACATTAATGTACTTTTGTTGACGTTCACCTTATAACGTTTTTTCAAGACACTATCCATTCCATTCAACTGCTCTTCCAAGATCCTTGCTGCCTCTTATAGAATATTTATTTCTCTTTCCAAATTTTCCTGCCGTTTCCTTCGTAGCTAGAATAACATAAGCTAGGGCTCACAACTCTGTCTCATCCCATTCTCAACTATTGCCTCCCTTTTATATCCTTCAGCTTTTATGACAACAGTCTGGTTTCGATACAAATTGTGAATTCCGTTTCACTCCCTGTATTTTATCAGTGGTCTCTTATGAATTGGAAGGAGTTTATGCCAAGCATAATTCTCAAAGGCCACTTATTTACGTTACTATATAGCTAAACTGGAGGAGAGACCCGGCTGCCAGGTATCTATTTAACGGCTTCCAAGTGGGGGTCGAGGTGGGGGGGGGGGGAGTCGGGGAGGGGGCGGAATTATACGGTTACTAACCGAATTCAAAAATTTTTTGCAGCGCGGTCTAAGGCGTCCTGCTACGGTACGCGCAGCTCCCCCCGTCGGAGGTACGAGTACTCCCTCGGGCATGGTGTGTGTGTGTGTGTGTGTGTGTGTGTGTGTGTGTGTGTGTTTGTGTTTGTGTGTGTGTGTGTGTGTGTGTGTTTGTATTTGTGTGTGTGTGTTGTCCTTAGCGTAAGATAGTTTAAGTTTGAGTCAGTTGTGTGTAAGCATAGGGGCCGATGACCTCAGCAGTAAGGTCCCATAGAACTTAACACAAATTTCCAAAAAATTTAAAAATTTTAAATATATTATAACTTATTTATTAAGAGCTATAATCCTATGTTAAGAGTTTAACATAATAAAAGAAAAAATACAGAAATATCATGACATTTTCAGATGGAGAGTGATCTCTGTATCGGTGTAGAAAAGCTTCCAGAATTGAAGTTTTACTGCCGAGGTCGCCAACTTCAGATCATCGGATACGTGGCTTTATAATTCACATATGAAATGATCTTAACATGGCTATATAACTTTCCTGCGACTGTAATTCGTATATGTATCAACTGCGATCTTGGCGATAAAACTTCTATTTTTGTTGAATTATGACGTTAGAGTATATTTCCGGATGAAGCGGAACTCAGTGCTTAGATATCCAACCAGTATTATTGCCTCTGAACAACCTTTGCACAATTTCAAACATGTACGAAACTTTTTCCTCGTTGACTTCTGCCTGGTCCCACCACCAAAGAATGATGCAAAGAAAAAATGTTTGTCGGTTACTACATTTTCTCTGTTCATACACTAGAGCCTCTAATTCTTTACTTTTACAGAGCTAACTTGATTCTCAACAATTTTTGCACACACTATCCACATATAGCGATGAATATACCTGCAAAATTACGTCTTGTATGACATACACTGATCAGACAAAATATTATGATCACTGCCCATCGCGATGTTGGATGCCGCCTGGTGGCGCTGAGGGCACGAGATGCGTTAACAATGACATGTAAGTGGAGCCGACGCGGACAGGGATCACTCTACCGAAGATAAGGTTTGCATATGAGGAAATCCACTGAGATAAGCGACTTTGTCAAAGGAAAACTTATTATTATTCAGAGCCTGTGAACGAGTATCTCGAATGTTCACGTGCTACTGTCGTCAGCACCTACGGAAAGAGGTAGGACAATGAAACTACCACTGAGCGCTAAATGATTGGACGACCACGACTCTTCACATGATGCGGTGTTTGGTGGCTTGTCTGCTCTGTAAAGCAGGATAGATGGTGATATGTGGCATCTCTGCCGAGAGAGCACAGTGTTGGTGTACGCAAAAGCGTTTCACAGCACACTGTACGTTGTTGAACATGGAGCTCCATTGCAGACCATACCTACTGAAACGTCCCCTTTGAACAATTTTACATACGACTGTGCTTAAACTGACACACAGTATTTTTAGCGCAACGCAATCTGACTTTCAAAATTCCCTACAAAAGAATGGCCCTGACTAATATTAAACTATACCTTTCACAAATCACTTACCTCACAAAAATCTTCGCTGCTCAAGCTACTGCAATACAGCGAGCGCCACTACTGCCAGCTAAATAAAAGATTCAAACTACGGAAGGCACTAACTACTGATAGGGATAGTTAGCAAATGAAAGATATTAATAGAGAACAAACAATGTATTTACCTTGATATCATCATATATAAAGCAGTTCATGACAAATTTCATAACTCCGCCATCTCTCTCCCCACATCCACCACTGCTGGCGGCTCACCTCCAACTGCCCAACGCTACGCGCTGTTCACAGCCAGCTGCCTAACACTACAATGGCGAGTATTACAACAATGCAAAGCAGCCACAGACTGCACACAGCACAGCCAGTGATTTTCATACAGAGGTGGCGTTACTAATAAAAAAACCTAAACAGCCTACTTACACCCCTTTCAAACAATTTTACATACGACTGTGCTTAAACTGACACACAGTATTTTTAGCGCAACGCAATCTGACTTTCAAAATTCCCTACAAAAGAATGGCCCTGACTAACATTAAACTATACCTTTCACAAATCACTTACCTCACAAAAATCTTCGCTGCTCAAGCTACTGCAATACAGCGAGCGCCACTACTGCCAGCTAAATAAAAGATTCAAACTACGGAAGGCACTAACTACTGATAGGGATAGTTAGCAAATGAAAGATATTAATAGAGAACAAACAATGTATTTACCTTGATATCATCATATATAAAGCAGTTCATGACAAATTTCATAACTCCGCCATCTCTCTCCCCACATCCACCACTGCTGGCGGCTCACCTCCAACTGCCCAACGCTACGCGCTGTTCACAGCCAGCTGCCTAACACTACAATGGCGAGTATTACAACAATGCAAAGCAGCCACAGACTGCACACAGCACAGCCAGTGATTTTCATACAGAGGTGGCGTTACTAATAAAAAAACCTAAACAGCCTACTTACACTACGTGTTCACAGGTTTCCCAACGACATATTTAGTTAGGATTGCAATGGGCACGGGACCGGGGGAATTCGATTGTCGATCAGTGGAAACGTGTCGACACTTCGGATGCCGGCTGGTGTGGCCGATCGGTTCTAGGCGCTTCAGTCCGGAACCAGGCGGCTGCTACGGTCGCAGGTTCGAATCCTACCTTGGGCATGGATGTGTGTGATGCCCTTAGGTTAGTTAGGTTTACGTAGTTCTAAGTCTAGGGGCTGATGACCTCATATGTTAAGTCCCATACTGCTTAGAGCCATTTGAAGGATTTGAACCCCTCTGATGAATGGCATTTTTACTACATTAGGTCCATGGTCATCTGGGTGTACGGCGGCTCGAAACGTGCAGAGAGCGACGGACGCAAGCTTGTGGGAGCAGTATTATGCTATGGGAGACATTCTCGTGCGCTTGCATGTGACCTGTGGTAGTAATCGAAGACACGAGCGAACCACCTGCAACATTTCATGCTTGATGTCTTCCCCAAGGACGATGTGATCTTTCAGCAGTGTAACTGTCCGTGTCTCGGAGACAGAACCGTGCTAAAATGGTTTGAGGAGCATTATAAAACAGTCAAGTTCATGTCTCGATGACCACCTGATGTAAATCCTACGGAATCCATCTGCGTCGCTGTCGGACGCCAAAGCCACGTACGCAAATCAACGGCTCGTTATTTACGCGAATGCATGACCTGCTCCACATACTACACAAACAAACGAACTGTCGGATCCCTGATTTGTCTAATCAGTGACGTATCGCGATCCAAAGCCTGACAAACAAGCTGTTGATCAGGTGACCTTAATGTTTCGGTTCATGATGTATAGTTCAGAAAGGATAACAATTTATGCATGTAAGTTCGATTCTTTAAAGAATCTGGCCTGGGAGTTTTCTCGTTTTTTTTCACGAACGACTGCATTCCAGCGGAGTGGGTAGTTTGATACTGCACTAGCAGGGAGCCGAGCTTGCGGAGCTGGCGGAGTACTTCCTGGAAGCCCCGGGCGTCAAACGGGCTGGGCTGGCCCGCCGGAAGACGCGCCGTCCCTCCACCTCCCCCTCCCCCTACCGCTGGAGAGCGGAGAGGTTCTCCAGTGGAGGAGCGGCGCGCCGCACGCGAGTGCTCGAGGCGCCGCCGCCGTCCGCGCTGGGCGCGACGTTGACGGATTGAGTGTCGCGGCGCCTGCCGCTGACGCCCCCCACGCCGCCTCACGCCTCCCGACCATCCAGTACTGCCGACACCGATTCCGCGCTGGCGGGCCCTCGTGAAAACAGCTCAAGCCGAGCAGAGTGGGTTCGTTCAGCCACTTTGTCCTCCAGTGCCGTCTGAGGCGGTGGCGCTGTATGAGCAGCTGCTACCGATTAGCACTATCGTTTCTGATGTCCACCAAAGCAGTCACAAACGCTTGATTATACACTAACTCAATTAATTTCAGTTACATGAAGTTAATGCAGGTGATGAGTTTGAAAGCTATGAATGATGGAATGGAATGAAGTAGTAATAGTGAAGCAAAATTGAAAAATGCTGGCCTTCAGTGTAATACACGTTGTTACATTGCTATTAGTTATTGCTACGCGATACTGATACTATTTTGCATTTCGTGATTAATTCTATTTAGAATGTCCTTCGTACATTTGTTTGGAACAAAGCCTCGCACTTTTAGCACTAGGAAGGATTTCTCCTCGTGTAATCCTTTTTGTCGGTAGGAGGAGGTCGGTGAATCACATTACGAAGAGCAAAGGTTCACTGGAGCTTACACATTTTTTGATCGAATAAGTCTGAACCGTGGATTTACTTTCAAAACCTTTTCTTAAGAATTTACTTTATTTACTAGCGATTCATCAAGAACATTGACACATTTAATCACACTATGTGAGCGTGGAAATAGTTGCTCAGTGGGTAACTGATGAAAACAAATTTAATTTTTCTTTCAATAAATTGAAATTTTATTCCTAAAAGCGCCCCCCCCCTCCTTTTTTTTGAAACAGATTTAAAATTATAATCAGAAAGCACCCTGTAAAAATCAAGTTACAATTTATTCAGAGGCAGAAATAACTTTTTTTTTCTTTTTTTTTGTTTTTGTGGACAACAACCTCTGAAATACTACACTGGTGCAAATCTGCAACACACCAGACTGCTTTAAACTAAAAATTTTAGCAACTCAAACGAACACATAAACTATGCATCCCGTAAGAGGGATAGAAATGGTGCAAAACACTCACATTTAAAATTATTTGCCACCGAGAGTGCAACTTGTTTTTAAAAGAACTCTTACGGTGGAAGGGTGGCAACTTTATATACTAAAATGACCACGTAAATAAAAACCCATGAAATGCAGTTTTACATAATATGTACAAACATGCTCTACATTACACATGTACCACCTCGCAAGATGATAGGAAACATAAAAACATGATTCAGGAATTCGGCCTTTACACCTTAAGCAATAAATTCGTTAACACCGAATCCGACAAACATAACAGAGGCAGCGATTAACGTACGGCAGACCGACCGACAGACAGACAGACAGACGGTAACTGCCTAAAAAATGCGGACGGAGACAGATGAGCAAGCTGGGGACGAGAGCCTGACCAAAAAAACCAGTTGAATTTAACAAGTAAATGAAATCACATATCACCAATCACTTAACTTCTAACAAACTGCGATTTCTGTCGAAGACCCGGAGTAGCACCCCGAAAACGCTCTCGCTAACCGTTCACTGCCAGCCGCTTCAACGGACGCAGGAAGGTGTGCCGATCTCCCGTCTCACGGCGTCACAGCTCGCCCCGGCCAGACCGATGTCGTGGGTTGACTCCTGTTGGTCTCGTGTCGGCCGCAAAGCCACTACGCCTCGCTATACGGCGCGGCCCACTGGACTCACGTCGCGACATCACATGCGCCGACGCTCAAGACGGACGAGTCCCAGTGCGCGACCGACCAACCGATAGATCCAACCGCCAATGACCATTGCCTGAACAAACTCGAGCAGACTGGCGGCCTAACACATACTAGCACTCCGGGCGACAGACAGACACGGAATGTCCCACACTGACCCGGCTGATCAATTGACCAGACTCCATCCAGACTACACCGACTCAGACTCACTCCGGCTGACCAGCTGCCAAAGGCGAGCTTACAGCGCGCCTTAAATGCTCGTGAAGAGGCAACCTTTCCCCTTTTCCACCAGAGGGAGACACCAAAGCTGCGATTGCCACAGCAGCGCCACCGCCAGAAACGGAGGGCGACTGCTCAACACTACGCGCTCTTCAAAACAGCAGTTTTTACCACGGCTCAAAGTCTACTGCCAGCTTTGTGCTATCCTTGGCCCGAATGGATGGTGGTGCAAAGGGAATCACTGAACACCGCATTTTTGACTGTTCTGTTCGGAAAGCAAAGAACGAGACAGGGAGATGCAGCCCTACCTATGTAGGAATGTCCGCCGCCTCAGCACCAAAATTTGTTGTACCCAATCGAATTTATTGGCCCACTACCGTGTCCGGTATGAAGATGCCGGCCAATCTATGCTACTTGCTCCAACCGAGTACCAAGCTCTTATTTTCAAGGTGTATTTTGTGCTCAAAAAGTGGCAAGTTTGCGCATCTTTCCCATATTTTTTCGTGACGTAAGCGATATTTTCGTCCATAACATTGGCAACAGCATAGACTCATCCCTTCTGGATATAGTTTTCTGAAAGAAGAGAGTTGCAGTGGAAAATAAATGTTTCAAAGTCATTCGATTGCCACCTGCTGTTTGGTGCTGATGGGTACACGAGTTTCTAATTTCACAGGTGTCCATTTTCTGAGCAACTCGTTATCTGCTTACTTTTACACTCAAATTGTGTTTAGTCTTGTTATAATTTGTGGAATCTTCTACAGCTAATTTTGATTTCGAAAGATAGCCTCATGAGCAGATCTTGCTGCGCTTTCACCATACAGCTGTATTAAGAATTCAGAGGAAAGAACTAACAAAACGCTCGCTCGTCTTGTATGATCATAGATTTCCTTTATAACGAGCATTGAATTTACGCTCCTCGATCCAGATACAGAAACTGGACCCAACTTTCAAAAGACTTTGACTAAAAGACTAACAGTGCAGTTGAAATTATCGTTTTGAAGAAAATAAAATCTCGTAACCATTTTTTTGTGGTATCTGCAGAGCTGGTACACATAAAATCCCATCGCCACAAAACCTTAGCTTCCACCCATTGAATGCCATGCAGCCGTTCTTTCCCTGCATTTTAAACAACAGAACTAATCTTCAATAATCGATGCTGAGTTGGTAGAAGTATACAGCAACAATGCACCATCATATGACACAGTAAGTAGGTGCCGCTGATTCTTCCAGTGCAGTCAAACAATTTACAATGGAGAAGACTGAATTGGCAGACGGTTTTCTGCGAAGAACCTGGTATTAAAAGCAAACTGAAGGTCAGAGTATCGTGGGCGAAAGTGGGAAACGTAAAAATCAATCATACATCAGTTTTTAATATCTTGCAACACATTCTGAACATTCAAAAGGTAGCTGCCTCTAACGATTGCTCTCTACCATTCAAATCGGCAGCCGCATCGAGGCAACAGAGGAAATGTGGCAGCCATGTCATATCAATCTCGACGACTTCATTTGGCTCCCTACCATCAGTGACGCGTGCTAAGTTTATCACTATGACCTCGAGGCGTAGGAGCGTATAGAACTGTAGAAGCATGAAAATTCACTGTCACCGGAAAAGGTGAGTATCCAAACGTATTAGGGCAACGTGATGCTGAATTGGGAGTGTCAAGGTGTAATACTAACACATTACACTCGTCAGGGGCAAACTGTCACGTGAGTATACTACCCCACGGGAGGCTTTGAAGACGAAGCGCCGTGGGGAGCTGTCCAAGAATATGTACTAGATCCACGACATTACTTGGAGCCAATCCTGATGCTGCATCACATGTTGTGATGACGGACAGTGGTGACCGATACTGGTTACGATAAAAAACATTTATGTACTTGCTTCAATTAAGATACCGGGTAGATATAATGAAACTGAAGCTACTCACGGAGATGTAACGTGCACTATAATTATAGTTTGGCTGCGAAAATAACGAGACATCCTAATGCGTTAATGTGGAACCGATATACTCTGGAGAAATGTAGTTTCATATTTTGCCACAAGGTGCAAGTATGATGCTGTACAGCCGGCCGGAGTGGCCGAGCGGTTCTAGGCGCTACAGTCTGGAGCCGCGCGATCGCTACGGTCGCAGGTTCGAATCCTACGTCGGGCATTGATGTGTGTGATGTCCTTAGGTTAGTTAGGTTTAAGTAGTTCTAAGTTCTAGGGGACTGATGACCTCAGAAGTTAAGTCCCATAGTGCTGAGAGCCATTTGAACCATTTTGATACTGTATAGCATCCCGTCGACGTCTCCGGTGGTCGTACTGGACAAACTGGGTAAGCAGCGGTTGATAATAAAATCAACGTTTTGCCTTTCTCACTTGTTGGACCTTTTCTGTCCAAGTCCCGTTCGAAATCCATTACATATGGAAACATTCCAAAATGTCTTTCTCACATTCGCAGTGCCATGTTTGCATCTTGTAGCCAAAATTGGAACTAATTTTTTTCCAGCATAAATCGGTCCGCAATGAGGCATTAGAGTATCTACAAAGTTTTAGTACCATACGATGATTACAGCCAACACTGGGCCTGTGCGAGTAGCTGCACTTTAATTGTAACTACCCAGTATTAATTGGAAAAACAAAAATGTCAATCATTGACTTCCGAATGAGGGCTTTCAAAAAAAAAATTAAATGATGAGTGGCCCTCAACTATGTACCCTCTGACTCAGAGTTGAAATATTAAAAGTTTTGGCTGGTTTCGTTGTCTAGGGGCTGGGATATGTAGTTACCGCATTACAAGCCAAATACTGCTGAGTCTACCGTATACGATATTAATATAAACATGAATCGAATGGTCGAAGGTTCCTATCGCTCGGTAATTGCGAATTTTGAACGTAATATAGACATTTATAAATGAAAGCCTGCAATTAAATAAATTCTGCAGGTACTATCTTAACGACTTAAATGATTAGTACGATAGCAGAAGTACCTTTAAGAATGCCCTTTATTATTGTAAAACACTTATTGGTGTCGATGGCCCAACAATTAAATAAAATATAAATTGAATAACACGGAAACAATAGATTCCTACTGCACATAATTAGTTATGAAGAACAACATAGCTCGCAAGATATTCACTTCTAAACGCATACTACGTAGTGTACAAGTCGGCACTACGAAATATTTCTATCTCCCACGACCACGTGCAAACTGCTCCACTCTCCAAGTCTTTCCCGTGAACGTGCGTCCGTCGCGCCATACTGTCCCGGACTCTCTCCATGTCCTGTGCGACTGACCCTCGCGCCGAACTGTTCAGAACTCCCTATCCTCTCTCGAAACGATGCCCCTCGCCTACTTCAATACTGTCTCTTCACGTGTCCTTTTTGGAACGATAGCTGTGATAGTCTAGAGCACTCCCGCCCTGTCTCCATGCCAACACACTCACAAACATAATCAAACACATACAAAATACTCGGTTTGCATTTAAATAACTTGAAATTAAATAAATATTCCTACAGCTGGACCATAAAAACGCTCTAACACACATTATTAAATACGTAAACATATCAAATAAACATATATCAAAGGAACAGAACAGAAGTAAACCAGTAGCCTAATGTCTCTGTGCTTTCTAAAACATAGTAAATAATTGACCAGTTTCTTCATGAATAGTATAAATCGGATGTAAACTAAGACATAGATGAATAAATATATTTATAAGCATGCTGCTACCGTTTCTTCGTGTAACTGTGGAGTACTTATGGCCTGACGCGATCGATAGTAATGGACCAATTTCACTTCCAATAACTCATGTACTATTCAAGTTGCATGCCTGTGATTTATACCAATTTAGGTTTACACTAATTGCCTTCTAAAGGCACGTCGATCGAAAAAATCGGATGAACCGTTTAGATTTTGTAAAATCGTTGCTGGGTGTCACTTGTAAAATTTATCATCTGACACTAAACTTTAAACTAATAAAGAGATTGAAAATCTGATTACACCATCAGAATCGTCGTGCAAGTAATGGTAATGTACAAGTTTCTTTTTGAGGTATCATTTCTCTGGCTACTATTAATTTCTATATGAACTGGGAAATGCCTGCCATTAAGGTTTCACAAACTTCGCCATCTTTGGCACTCCCAGCAGGTCTCCTTCATCGACACAACGTCACCAAGGAATTCCCAGCCACTCGGTCCCTGCACCACGTGATCCGGTCATTGTGCGGCATCACGTGGTTGCTAACTAGCCGCGGCTTGCCGAGCGGCCCGAGCGGTGCCCACCAACTCTGAACTTAGAATATTTTCTGGGTGCCACAACTCACCCGTTAACTCACACGAAAGATAACAATATCTTACAAGAACTTGATCCTACAATGATAAAAAAACATGTGAAATTATACTACATGGTTTTAATTGCAGGATATTGTCACTGAAATAGGACACACAAGGCGTTCCAAATACGGTTCTATTTAGCGTGCCCACCATTAGTCATATGAACAAAGCTCAATCATACAGGTGTTCAGAGTGAATGTTCCATGTCCATCTCTGTGATATTCAGAGAGGAAAGAAGATTGACAAGAATTAACGTTTCCTGGAATGAATCAGACTGTGAGGAATGCAGATTAGAAACAATCAGAGTAGATCCCAAAGCAACCGCGTTACAGAAGCTGGTCACAGCCTCACGAACATGAATGTGGAAAGATGGAACAGCTATGGAACTGGCGGGTTAATAGAAAAACACTAATACGAAGAGGAGAACATGCAGGGACGTGGTGCCTTTGGCTGACTGCATCGACGATTTGTCATGCAACGTCATGGAGCTGCGGTTCCCGACACCCTGAGTGGTCTCCGCAGGTACGGTTGTTGGACGTGTGTGTTCTACCTGCAGAACTCGAAGAAAGAGAACATCACATTAGCCATAGACGTGATAAAAAGATATTAGAAACTCTGCGTAATTCTGTCTGCCTCCAGGATCTAAGCTGTCGACTATTCTAAGCTACGCATTATAAGAGTGTGATTCGTACGTAATTGAAATAACAACAATAATAATAATAATAGTAATATTAACATTAATGGCAGAATATTCCTTATGTAGAGCAGCAAGCTTTTGCAGCGAACACATTTGGACGACTAGCTAAAGACAGTGCACAAAGTAATTCTACTGTTCCATTAAAGATCCTATGGAAGTCCAAGGCAGTACATGTAAGGTACACTATTTGCAGCAACCCTCTCTCAAGTGTCAAAAGCAACAATTACGTAGAGTCCGTTCGCTGTCTGGCAATATACCAGGCTATGTTGAAAAGTAAAGCTTCCGAACTTTTTAGCCGGCCGAAGTGGCCGTGCGGTTAAAGGCGCTGCAGTCTGGAACCGCGAGACTGCTACGGTCGCAGGTTCGAATCCTGCCTCGGGCATGGATGTTTGTGATGTTCTTAGGTTAGTTAGGTTTAACTAGTTCTAAGTTCTAGGGGACTAATGACCTCAGCAGTTGAGTCCCATAGTGCTCAGAGCCATTTGTACCATTTGAACCGAACTTTTTATTCTGTTCTCAATGTTGGTCGACTTTCCCGTTTCGATGGCGCCATTTGCAACCGTTAGCCACGAGAGGGCTCCCAATAGTAGTTTCTCACAAGGACGGCGGGTAACGTAAGTACGTCTCTGTTTGAGAATTAGCGCGCTGTAATTGAGATTCGAATTCGAAATTTCATCCACGCAAGGTGCTGGACCTTCAGCAAGACAATGCCATACCACACACGAACGCTGCGATATACGCATCAGTTCAACGTATTGGGTTCACTGGCATCGATCGTCCTCCATACAGTCCCTACTTTGCAATATCCGATTTTCATCTGCCTCCAGAATGTAAAGAGCACTATCTAAGACGTCAAAATGGTTCAAATGGCTCTGAGCACTATGGGACTCAACTGCTGAGGTCATTAGTCCCCTAGAACTTAGAACTAGTTAAACCTAACTAACCTAAGGACATCACAAACATCCATGCCCGAGGCAGGATTCGAACCTGCGACCGTAGCGGTCTTGCGGTTCCAGACTGCAGCGCCTTTAACCGCACGGCCACTTCGGCCGGCTCTAAGACGTCATGTTCATAGTGATGAAGTAGTGCAAGCAGAGGCGACGTTGCTCCATCAACAAAGTAAAACATTCTGTAGTGACGGTATCGACAAGCTGGTCTCTCGCCTGAAGAAGTATGTTCATCTGCGGGTCGACTAGGTTGGGAAATAAATATGTGGACACGAAGAATGAAGATGTAGGATGTAACTTAAGTTTGTTCTTTTATTTAAAAAGCTTTAAGATTTCTCACATAAAAAATTCTGAGGCATTACTTTTCAGCATGCCCTCGAAGTTCTGCACTTAGCATAGGTTGAGATCTCACCAAAACTGAAATTGGTTTGACATGGTGCTGTCTTACATCATTGGGTTGAAATACGTGAGCCACTGTTGTGAAGCAGAGCTGTAACTTCTGTGGTGAATAGAGATGATGTACTGCAGTAGTAGGTACGTCTTTTTACGTATTCATATACATCATGGGTTCCAACTGAAAGATGACAATTTATGAACCCACAGCTGTAGCTGATAGACAATCACGTGCAGTGCGAGGGCATCAGTAATCGATGATTATTACAGGGATACCCACGAGTGAAAGGTGCTACCGCAAAGTACGCCACAAACCTGAATATGGTTTCCGGACCAGTTGTGCATACCTTACGGTTCTGTACGCCACAGACAATCGGACAAAAGCGAAGTTTCGTGGACAGTTGTGCACACTGTGATAATTATACAAAGTCCAATCAGTATGTGACCACCAGTCAAAAGTCTAGATGGCCGGGGTGGCCGAGCGGTTCTAGGCGCTACAGTCTGGAACCGTGCGACTGCTACGGTCGCAGGTTCGAATCCTGACTCTGGCATGGATGTGTGTGATGTCCTTAGGTTAGTTAGGTTTAAGTAGTTCTAAGTTCTAGGAGACTGATGACCTCAGAAGTTAAGTCGCATAGTGTTCATAGCCATTTGAACCATTTTTTCAAAAGTGTAAATAACCATCTTCAGCAGTGAGGACGTGTCGAAAGAGAATCAGAGAGGTTCTGGAACGTACGGAAAGCGATGTGGAGCCTTGTTAACTCCAGTGCCGTGGCCAACTGCGCTAGATATCTCTGTTGAGGATCCATGGCCTGAGCAGCCCGATTGAGGTGGTCCCACAGATTTTCGATTGAGTTTAAATCGCAGGTCTTTGGTGGCCCGGGGATTATGGTAAAGTCATTCTGATGCTCTTCGAAACGTGCATGTACACTGCAAGCTGTGTGAGATGATTTATTGTCCTGCTGGTAGATGGCATCATGCCGAGGAAACGCTAAAATCCGAATGTAGTGTAGGATGTGGTACCGAAAGATAGATTCATACCTGTTTCGACCGATTGTCCTTTTCCGGAATGACAAGATCGTCCATGGAACGCCACGATAACATTCCGCAGACCATAACACTTCCGCCTCCATTCTGGACCCTTACAACGATTGTTGCAGTGTCGTAGACGCCAACGGCCATGTGTCCGATGGAGCATAAAACGTGATTCATCTGAAAATGACACCTGTCACCTCTCAGTGGACGTCCATTTTCAGTACTGACGTGAATATTCCAGCGTTCGCCGCTATGAGAAGCAGTCAGAATGGGTGCACGAACCAGGCGCCGCCGTGTTAGCTGGTCTTTGAAGAGACACCGTTAATAACTTCTTGCTTCATCTAGGCGGTCAGATGCTCCACAGTGGCACGTCTCTTTCCCGCACACATCTCCGCAGCCGACTTTCACCCCTCTTGTCTGTGGCCTGTGATGCACCACAACTACCTTGGCGCCAGGTTTTGATAACGCATTCTGCCATGCACGGTACACTTTAACCACGGCAGCACGTGAACGGTTTACAGACCAAGCCGTTTCGGAAATGTTTTCACCCTCGGCCCTGAAACCAAAGATGGTATACTTTGAATATCATATATGTCGGACAGTTTCTGCATTACGGAAACGATTATGCTGTCTTCCACGTCCTCCGATACGCCTTATATACCTTCCATTGATAGTGCTGCAACGCGTCGTCTATGAGTGGTTACTGCGTATTGAAGTCGAACATAGGCCGTGATTACTATGTGATTAAACCGTGCTACTCTGTGCCATTCAAAAAAAAAAAAGTTCAAATGTGTGTGAAATCTTATGGGACTTAACTTCTAAGGTCATCAGTCCCTAAGCTTACACACTACTTAACCTAAATTATCCTGAGGACAAACACACACACCCATGCCCGAGGGAGGACTCGAACCTCCGCCGGAAGCAGCCGCACTGTCCATGACTCCAGCGCCTTACTCTGTGACATTAAAATCGCATCAGCGTGAATATGGAATGTAGCAAATGCATGATATAAGTTGGAAGCTTTAATTGCTGATGGTTAGAAATTTAGCTAATCAACTCACAGTAGATAGGAATACACATACTACACTTTTCGATATATGTCGTTTTTGCAAATAAATGAAAGAGTTTTGGTTTTGCGCCTTGCACGTTCGCTTCTTGGTATTCACGAACGATCTTCAGCAGTTTTTAACAGGGGAGAGTTGCCTACATTGTACTTCTTCTTAATTTATAACAAAACTACTAAATTCGTTCTTAATTTACCATAGAATGTGTAGTAAGGTCAGCGTGAGGTGGGTGCTTCTTGGGGCCACGTTATTAGCTATGATTTTTGTATTAGCTATGAGTTCTGTCTCTTGAGGAACAGATATTAAGTAATTATTTTATATTAAAGTATGGGAACTGGGCTGTACGTGCTGTCGATAGGTACCGGAAGGCGTGTAACTTCTTGACCGTTCGCCAAGCAACGTAATGCTCGCTATCCCGTGAGGGAACTTGCACACCATCCAGTACGTTAACACCTCCAGAGAATCTCACTTGTTGCTCATCGCTAAGAGGTGGAAGAGCACTCAGCAACTGCGACTGTCTGTTATGTGGGACCTGGAGGCTACAAGCACCTGCCAAAATAGAGTTCTTTCTGAATGGAAGTAGAATTACCAAATTCATTTGACTGGGGAACACGGCGATCGAAATGAGAGACAGTCTGCATTGGCCCTGCTGTTGATTTCCCTTAGACACATTGGCAAAGTGGTGTGGCGGAAACATATTGTCTTGTTTGGTCAGCACCTTCTCTGTGCTCTCAGGTGCTTTTACTCTATGTTTCACTTAATCCTCTTGCTAAGACGTTTTTATCGGTAACTATATCCGTGAAATTGATTTCATTGTGCGCTTACGGACGATTACGGCTTTTGCGCTTTGTGCATTGTGGATAATTCACAAATGTGGCGAATTATGACTGTAACACATCCTCAGTATGCAAGCATGTTTCATTTTCCTATCTTAATTGACCCCACAGGGAAGTTCTGTTTCTAAATGTAAGTAGATAACTTTTATTTAAATTGTCAGAAATGAAAGAGTTATATTTCGAAAGACGCAAGCCTTTGTTAGCTTGTTCCCTTTAAATTTTTTACCATTTTTATCACTCACCCTGAATGTCGTCTGTGGGAGCGGTCGATTAGGGTCGTGGAATGGTGTGTGATCAGCTACTGAGACCTTGAACTTCAGTTGCTCCGATTGAATTGTGTGCTGTCTCTGGTCTCGTTTCTATATTTTTGCACTAAATCTGTGAGTGTGGCCACTCTTTAGGAGCGGTGCCCTTGAGAGGATCATTTGTAATCAGGCCAGAGTGTTTCCGGCAGGTGGTCAGTCAGTGACACTAGCGGTCCACCAACAAGGGCGACCACTAGGGTACGGTAGTTAAGGTACAATGTTTACCATCATGTTCCTCTGCCATACTTCTCTTGGGCTACTTTAGTTAACCAAATCACCACCAAAATAAATTATGAAACTGTGAGAGCTTAACTTTTGCCGGCGAATTGAATGTTCAAATAACTGACGTCACCCGGCAGCAAACCCGTAAGTTATTTGAAATTATGACACATTTGTCATCTTATGAAATGTCCACTTTGGGTCCCAGATAATTCCTTGCAGCGTTAATTATTGTCCACTGCGTGATAGAAACAGGGCAGCTCAAAGAGGGAGAAGGGCGGTTGCTGAATCTACCTGCTTTTCAGATACAGATCTACATCCCTATTCTCCACTTTGGCACCTCCCAGTTTTATTATGATTTTTTACCTGTTTTTGATATAAACATTCTTGTGGCTCGGTGTTCGAGTCCATGTGTAATGGGGATGGGTTAAAATTTTTTCGAGTCCAATGTGTAATGGGGCTGGGTTTAAATTTTCTGTCAGTGGAAGTCAACTATGCGTTCCTTTGTTTTAAATTCACGGATACGTCTTTAATCGTTGCCAGTTGGCATGTAATCTCCTTTATTCACTAGAACTGTGCAGGCGCACTGGTTCAAATTATCATTGCCCACTATTTGCTATTGAGATGAATTATGCATTATTTCCGTACTTGAATTCTTTGCTTGTGCATGTGTTACTACAGTCAGATTGTCTTACGATGTGGGCGTTTTGGTTCAAGGTGGCGTGTCGCAAAAGCAGTCAGGCGCCAACACCACACTGCAATACACCGTTGTCGGGTTGGTTGCCACCTCAGTCCCTGCGGTTACACGACGTACCGGTTCCACAATCAGCTGCGCGACGTTCAGAAGGCTTTCGTGTACAGCGGACCAAAGCACAGAGTGCGCTTGACCGGCACGAGGAGTGGCTCCTGTCACGAACCTTTTACTGCATCCACCAATGTCACTTACATTCAATATAGATATATTGTGTCTACGCTGTGTCGGTATTTAGGTCTGCGCCCGCGCCGAGCACGGCAGATAGGACGCACCCAGCCGAGAAAAGAAGTATGATCCGTATCCAGCGCCATCTGGACCGCACGCGGCCTTCCCAGACGAGGGACCTCGGCAACGTGCTCGTGGGCCTGTTGGTATTCTATCTGACTCATTTGGCAAGACAGTGGAATTTGTGAACTCGTAGAAACTGTACTTTACTTTTCGTGTCCGGAGATTTGTTTCAAAGCCTTTCAGCCCAATGTCGGGCCAAGTCCAATGTTTCTCTCTTCTCAAGCCATAGTTCGTCAAGGGTACACCTTGTGGGGCAGATGGTACACTGTAGAGGGTGTTCCACATCCTGAACTTCACCACAGTCGCCGGCCGCGGTGGTCTCGCGGTTCTAGGCGCTCAGTCCGGAACCGCGCGACTGCTACGGTCGCAGGTTCGAATCCTGTCTCGGGCATGGATGTGTGTGATGTCCTTAGGTTAGTTAGGTTTAAGTAGTTCTAAGTTCTAGGGGACTGATGACCTAAGATGTTAAGTCCCATAGTGCTCAGAACCATTTGAACCATTTCACCACAGTCGCATTTGTTGTCTCCTTCGTCCTTGAAGCCCCATTTGACTAGGTTTGCTTTAACTGGTGCTACGCCTGTTCTAATGCGGTTCAGTGTTCTCCAAATCTTCCAGCTTGATGTACTGCCGCTGGGTATTTCTCGTGAGGCAGGGTAGTCCTTCGGAGGCTCGTTCAATTCACTAGTGAGAAATCTCTTGCGGGATTTAAGTCTGCTACGTCCACAAGAAGAACCATGCAGCGGGTGGCGCTCGTCGAAAATCTGTTTAAATTTTTCTGTACGTTCGTGCGCGAATCTTCGGGATTCAGGAGATGAGAATCCAGCTGCTTTGCATATTTTCCCAAGTGGAGTGGGTTTCATGCATCCTGTTGTTAGCCTGCATGTTTCATTAAGTACTGTAGTGACTATTTTGGCATGTGTGGATCTGGTCCATACAGGGCATGCATATTCTGCCGTGGAGAAGCAAAGTGCTTGAGCAGTTGTTCGTAATACAATCGGACTAGCTCCCCCTTTACTATTCGTCAGTTTTCTTAAAATATTGTTCCTGGCAGCAACTTTTTGGCAGGTTTTTTCACAGTGATATCTGTACATCAATGATCTGTATAAACTGTAATTTACGTTTTAGTCTGTTCCAGTTTGCTCCGCTCAAAGAGAGCGAAGACTTAAATATTCGAACTCTGACAATAGAAGCTTTCATTGTATTGTTTCCTCAACCAAGGCTTATATTCCAAGTTCTTGCGATTAGTCGTGAACTTATTTTCTTGTTAGAATCTGGTTACAAAGTTTGTTACTTGTTTGTGACGTTCAACAGAGACCATTTGTGTTGAATTCGTTGTGTTCTTAAATAAACAGGATGGTCTACTTACTCGTGTGCCTTTTGCGGAAGGGTTCCAAGGTAATAGCATCAAGTACTTCGGTGTAGCTTCTTGGAATTTATTTGTACAAATTGTTATCTGCTTTTGTAGTATTATGTAATTGTGGATCTCTGTCGCGTCTGAACTGAGATATAAACACCCGCTTTCGTTAATTTTCTCGGCATGCAATTTTAATAATCAACGTAGTTTTTTTCTGTTTTATTGTACATGTGCGTAACTAATATAGATGGGGTCTCATCCGCTGGAGACATGATAGCCAAATGCTCTTAAACTGCAAAATTCCAAATTGTGGAAGCTCTCTTATTTGACGAAGGCTACGCATGGATTTTATCATAGTCTTACAGTTATGTTACAAAATACATTACATTTGCTATTGATCTTCGGTTTGTGAATTAAATACAGATGGTAATTTTGTTGCCCAGCATCTTACCGCTCCCAGCTCCTCGCTAGCTACACTATCTCGGCAACAGAGAGGCGTTATGAAAAGTGGAACATACACTCCTGGAAATGGAAAAAAGAACACATTGACACCGGTGTGTCAGACCCACCATACTTGCTCCGGACACTGCGAGAGGGCTGTACAAGCAATGATCACACGCACGGCACAGCGGACACACCAGGAACCGCGGTGTTGGCCGTCGAATGGCGCTAGCTGCGCAGCATTTGTGCACCGCCGCCGTCAGTGTCAGCCAGTTTGCCGTGGCATACAGAGCTCCATCGCAGTCTTTAACACTGGTAGCATGCCGCGACAGCGTGGACGTGAACCGTATGTGCAGTTGACGGACTTTGAGCGAGGGCGTATAGTGGGCATGCGGGAGGCCGGGTGGACGTACCGCCGAATTGCTCAACACGTGGGGCGTGAGGTCTCCACAGTACATCGATGTTGTCGCCAGTGGTCGGCGGAAGGTGCACGTGCCCGTCGACCTGGGACCGGACCGCAGCGACGCACGGATGCATGCCAAGAACGTAGGATCCTACGCAGTGCCGTAGGGGACCGCACCGACACTTCCCAGCAAATGAGGGACACTGTTGCTCCTGGGGTATCGGCGAGGACCATTCGCAACCGTCTCCATGAAGCTGGGGTACGGTCCCGCACACCGTTAGGCCGTCTTCCGCTCATGCCCCAACATCGTGCAGCCCGCCTCCAGTGGTGTCGCGACAGGCGTGAATGGAGGGACGAATGGAGACGTGTCGTCTTCAGCGATGAGAGTCGCTTCTGCCTTGGTGCCAATGATGGTCGTATGCGTGTTTGGCGCCGTGCAGGTGAGCGCCACAATCAGGACTGCATACGACCGAGGCACACAGGGCCAACACCCGGCATCATGGTGTGGGGAGCGATCTCCTTCACTGGCCGTACACCACTGGTGATCGTCGAGGGGACACTGAATAGTGCACGGTACATCCAAACCGTCATCGAACCCATCGTTCTACCATTCCTAGACCGGCAAGGGAACTTGCTGTTCCAACAGGACAAAGCACGTCCGCATGTATCCCGTGCCACCCAACGTGCTCTAGAAGGTGTAAGTCAACTAACCTGGCCAGCAAGATCTCCGGATCTGTCCCCCATTGAGCATGTTTGGGACTGGATGAAGCGTCGTCTCACGCGGTCTACACGTCCAGCACGAACGCTGGTCCAACTGAGGCGCCAGGTGGAAATGGCATGGCAAGCCGTTCCACAGGACTACATCCAGCATCTCTACGATCGTCTCCATGGGATAATAGCAGCCTGCATTGCTGCGAAAGGTGGATATACACTGTACTAGTGCCGACATTGTGCATGCTCTGTTGCCTGTGTCTATGTGCCTGTGGTTCTGTCAGTGTGATCATGTGATGTATCTGACCCCAGGAATGTGTCAATAACGTTTCCCCTTCCTGGGACAATGAATTCACAGTGTTCTTATTTCAATTTCCAGGAGTGTATATTGTTCTACTTAAAACTCTGTTATTTTATTATTCCACATCTCTCATCCCTGTGTTGTACTTAGTTGTCCTGAACACACCACTACTTCCGATTTCCGGCGTTTTCGAGCACACTTCATCTGAACACTTCATTTCACTGTGTGTGGAAGTACATGTATACTCTCGAAAGCATTTGCAAATCTGCCCGCATCTCGTGGTCGTGTGGTAGCGTTCTCGCTTCCCACGCCCGGGTTCCCGGGTTCGATTCCCGGCGGGGTCGGGGATTTTCTCTGCCTCGTGATGGCTGGGTGTTGTGTGCTGTCCTTAGGTTAGTTAGGTTTAAGTAGTTCTGAGTTCTAGGGGACTTATGACCACAGCAGTTGAGTCCCATAGTGCTCAGAGCCATTTGCAAATCGACGCTGAATGTTCAGCGAAGACAGAATGTCTGTTTTCGTCCTTGCACTTGCTTAAGCGCTCTTTGTGTCTAGTCTCGATATTTATGCCTTTCATCCTTATATACACAGATTTGGTATTTCTCTAGTTTTTCTATTTGTTTCTAAATGTCACTGGAGTTGGTTTCTTGTTCTCGGTGCTACATATAACTCTTTTTTCTTGAGTTTATTTGGGCCCTTTTATGTCCATTTAAGTTTGAATGTTAATGTGTACCATTTATTTTTGGTATGTCATAACTGTTCGTGTTCCGTATCTTTGCGTGTTCTTTACTATCTGTATTATTCATTTTCATTTTTCTTTCTTTGTTTTCATTTTGTGGTTGACTCTTTGTTTTTGGTTATGAACTGCATTGTTTGTAATTCTTTTTTGTTGATTAGTGGGACTCTGTTCAGTCTGTGTGTCACTCGTTGGAGGCCGTCTAGTATATGACGCGGAATGAATAGTTCTTTCAGTTGCAGTTGGATTTCTGTGAATTTCAAATTTGTCCGTATTGCCGTTTCTATCTATTTCATTTGCGCATCTCTAAGAAAATAGAAACAACTAAAGAAACACAGACTAAAATGAAAATTATGACATTCTACCTCCTGTACGTTGGGGAAGATAACGCAAAGATTTTCTGATCAGTAAATCGCATTTGATCGTTGTTGTCTGTGAGAAGATCGAGCAATGCATCCTGAAGGATGAGAAACGTCCATCAGCAAATATAAGAATCTATCAATGAAAGGATGGTGGCATGTGGAGACTGTGATTTATCATTCTGTTGTACTGTTGCTCGTGTTGGTCTGGATTATACGATTTTCATGGTAGTACGGAATCTCTGGGTTCAGGGGGGCCATATTAAACACCTAAGCAATATGTCAGAGGCACAATTCATGTGCTCCCAAGAGTACAAATGTCATGTTTGTTCAGCCGTTTACGATTATGTAGCCGCTTCGTGTACCTTGAGTCAGCTTGCTTGCAGCAAGACATGGACAGTACAATGAGGAATTCACCCCCATGGGCTGTAAGCACAGTGACCTTTGTTGCATCTCCAACGGCGGTGCCAACGGCGGTGCACCCACAAACAACAATGATAACCGGAGTAGTAACATATAGTCCTTTCAGATGTCCCGGCAGTGCAGAAAGCATTCCTGTGGACATTTCTTTGTTTGGAGGATCTGAGGGGAAAGAATGCTGCCTTATTTATTTTCGTTCTCTTGTCATGATTGAATGGAAGCCTTTGGTTCTACACTCCTGGCAATTGAAATAAGAACACCGTGAATTCATTGTCCCAGGAAGGGGAAACTTTATTGACACATTCCTGGGGTCAGATACATCACATGATCACACCGACAGAACCACAGGCACATAGACACAGGCAACAGAGCATGCACAATGTCGGCACTACTACAGTGTATATCCACCTTTCGCAGCAATGCAGGCTGCTATTATCCCATGGAGACGATCGTAGAGATGCTGGATGTAGTCCTGTGGAACGGCTTGCCATGCCATTTCCACCTGGCGCCTCAGTTGGACCAGCGTTCGTGCTGAACGTGCAGACCGCGTGAGACGACGCTTCATCGAGTCCCAAACATGCTCAATGGGGAACAGATCCGGAGATCTTGCTGGCCAGGGTAGTTGACTTACACCTTCTAGAGCATGTTGGGTGGCACGGGATACATGCGGACGTGCATTGTCCTTTTGGAACAGCAAGTTCCCTTGCCGGTCTAGGAATGGTAGAACGATGGGTTCGATGACGGTTTGGATGTACCGTGCACTATTCAGTGTCCCCTCGACGATCACCAGTGGTGTACGGCCAGTGTAGGAGATCGCTCCCCACACCATGATGCCGGGTGTTGGCCCTGTGTGCCTCGGTCGTATGCAGTCCTGATTGTGGCGCTCACCTGCACGGCGCCAAATACGCATACGACCATCATTGGCACCAAGGCAGAAGCGACTCTCATCGCTGAAGACGACACGTCTCCATTCGTCCCTCCATTCACGCCTGTCGCGACACCACTGGAGGCGGGCTGCACGATGTTGGGGCGTGAGCGGAAGACGGCCTAACGGTGTGCGGGACCGTACCCCAGCTTCATGGAGACGGTTGCGAATGGTCCTCGCCGATACCCCAGGAGCAACAGTGTCCCTAATTTGCTGGGAAGTGGCGGTGCGGTCCCCTACGGCACTGCGTAGGATCCTACGGTCTTGGCGTGCATCCGTGCGTCGCTGCGGTCCGGTCCCAGGTCGACGGGCACGTGCACCTTCCGCCGACCACTGGCGACAACATCGATGTACTGTGGAGACCTCACGCCCCACGTGTTGAGCAATTCGGCGGTACGTCCACCCGGCCTCCCGCATGCCCACTATACGCCCTCGCTCAAAGTCCGTCAACTGCACATACGGTTCACGTCCACGCTGTCGCGGCATGCTACCAGTGTTAAAGACTGCGATGGAGCTCCGTATGCCACGGCAAACTGGCTGACACTGACGGCGGCGGTGCACAAATGCTGCGCAGCTAGCGCCATTCGACGGCCAACACCGCGGTTCCTGGTGTGTCCGCTGTGCCGTGCGTGTGATCATTGCTTGTACAGCCCTCTCGCAGTGTCCGGAGCAAGTATGGTGGGTCTGACACACCGGTGTCAATGTGTTCTTTTTTCCATTTCCAGGAGTGTATATTCAGTAGTGTGGACAGCTGCCACTACATTTTGAGTTATTATGGTCGTGGAAACATATTAACACTAGAATGCAAGTTGTCTGTACTCTTCAGCCCTATCTCCATACATGAAGTGTTCAGTGACTGTCTTGTCCGCACAGTCTCCAGATCTATCGTCCTCTGAAAATATGTGGTCACGCACTGCTGAGTGACTGTCATGGTACCACCCGCCAACAAGTACGACTGATGAACTGTAGAATAGCTTCTGAAGCTCTGCTAGAGACTTTACGTGCAATAGCCAAAGATGGAAGCCTTGCGAGGTTTGATCCATTGTTGCTGGCAACGGTAGCTCCTGTGTTTGCTCATTCTGACATACTGTATTCAAAAATCCCCTGTGAATTTAAACATGTGTTCTTTCTTTGATCCTGTAGACTTCGACATATTACTTGTTAAACTTAGCAGCCTAAATTTCTCACCAAGTGTAGTGGAGTGGTGTCGCTCATACTTGCCGTCTCACCAGCAATGCACGTTGTTCTGCACCATAAAGTCCCAGCGGAGGGAGGTGGTATCACGCTTCCCCCAGGGTTCGGTATTAGATCCTATATCTTTTAACAATGATGTGTCCTCAGTTTCGTCCTACCGCAAATACCACATGTACGTTGATGACCTGCAGATGTTTGTCAGAAAACACTAAACTTGAAGACAGCTTTCGAGAATCCCAATATCCACTTGTGTGCACTATCAGAATACGGACACAATATAAGGTTATGGCTCAAACCATCCAAAACTCAAGCAGTACTGGTGGTCATTCCAGGCTTATGAGCCCGAAATATCGGGAATCCTTTTCATCTCTAATTCTAAATGAAAGAAATATCAAATTCTCTCCTTCAGCAAAGAGTCTAGGAGTAATAATAGGTGAAAATCTCAATTAGTCTCAGGACTTAAGTGCGGTATGCAAGAAGACATGAGCATCTCTTCACGCCCTACACAAATATAAAAAGCTCCTCCCTCTTGACCTAAAAAGAAATTTGCACAAACACCTGCACTTCCAACCATTGGTTACAGCGATGCTATTTCGTAAGGATTTTTTCTCAGGAACGTTCAATGCAATTAGAACTTGTTATGAATGCCGGTGTTCGAGAATTTAATATTACATCCATCTTCAGAAGTCAATTAATAAAATATATCCTGAAGCAACAATAATGATTACTGTTGTCCCTGTATGTCCTTATTACACCGTACATCATTCTTTAGAATAGATCATCTTTTTTGTATGAAGCATATTTTACATTCGCAACAGGTAAAATTTGATACCTAGCTGTTTTTCCTGCTGCAGCAGTTTTAAAATCAGCAGTGCACACATTATAAATGGGTTCATGTTGTATAGAGGATTTTGGATTTCTCTTAATCTATGAAAATTATTCCGGCAATAAAGGGGGATTTATGGTATACTGAGCGCAAGAATATGGTAGTCCATGTTGCACATTTCAGGTGCTTGCTAAATTTGCGTGTCTTATTTGAAATTTCTCATGTTGAGAAAATTGAAAGAGCTATCTTTATTTAACTTGAAAAAGCATTCCACAGCCAACACTGCTGAAGTTTATATTTATTATTGACGACCAGTTTTCGCAGACGAAACTGTCATCTTCTGGTATTAAAAAAAATTTTAAGTGAAAATCATGTTCCATTAAGAGCTTATCACTCATGCCATTTCGTCATTATGGTGCACAATATACAGGAAATTACGCATAGATTTGTGGAATGTGAAACCATATACAGATATTTATAGACCTATATGGTTTCACTTTTGACTAACCTGCGTATTATGTAATTGTCAGTGGACGGGGGGTGGAGGGGGGGAGCAGGGGTGGGGGGCAGAGAAGGGAAAAGAAAGGGAAGGAACTGATGATATCAGCTGCATTGGGACTTTATGCGGACTCAGCAACAACGAGTGAAAATGTGTGTGGCGTACCGTACAGGGGCTCGAACCCAGGGCCTCCTGCTTATTAGACAATTGCGTTAACCATGCTTCACCTGGACACACAGCATATCACAAACGCGCGGGGTATCTCGGTTCGCTCCCTGGCTGACCCACACTGCCACCTAGCTCCACCTATCCACATATTCTCCACTTCGCTAATTTTAGATTCCGGCCGATGGTCGGACGCAAATGTGCGTTTTCACTTAAGCTTGTGGATTAATTGTCCCTCTAGATGAATTCATATAAACCTGTCTTAGCATGTATAATTTGCCGCACATTCTCCACGGTGATGACATGGCATGAGTGATAAGCCTATAATGGAATACTATTTATAATAAAAAAAAGAGGTTTTGAAGATCAGTAGGTACAAGTTTGAACGATCAAAATCAGCCGTCAACAGTGAATGTTAATTACTTCCATCTTGGTTGCATGATTTTTTTTTCTATGTGTCTTGTTACAGAGAAATTGTCCGGTCTAAAGAAACTCATTATATTTCTCCTTCCAGTCTTTGCAAATGTTTAAAGAACTGAAAAGGGTAACGTGGAACTGTTACAGTCGTTATATCACGCTATTTCCGATATTATTATGCAGAGCGACTGACAAGAAGAGGCTCAAAGGCTGTAATAAATGAGAACAAGCGTGAAGTGCCTCCGGCTGGCATCGCATTTGTCCCGCGGGGAGCTCTGAATGTGGCCCACGTAGTCGGAGCAGCGCGGGCGCGAGGTGAGCCGGTCACCTGCGCGTGACAGTGACGGGTGGGGGCGGCGGCGACGGGCTCTCCTCATCTGTATGTGGCGGCGTGTCACACGCCGCGCCAAGCAGGGCCGCCAACTTTGTCCATTAGCCCGGCCCGGCAGGGCGAGGGGCGCCGGCGTCTGTCGCCTAACGTCTGGTGCCGCGGCGGACCGGCCGCTGCTGGCGAGGGGAATGAGTTACGTGCCCATTATTCACCCTACGGCCCGGAAAAAGTCGCCGCAACTCGCTCGTAATAATGTTTCCAGTTTTCCTTCCTCTTGTCGGTTTGTTTTCCACTACATGCATCGCGGCACCCTTCGCCGGTTATAGCTATGTTTCTTTCTCATTTATTCTCTCCAAGACAAGAGGGAGCAAAAACGAACACAATCATTTATAACGCACCGCGTTATGAGAAAACGATTAAATAACGAAATTAATAACTCAAGCAACAACTGTAATTGCTTTTATATCGCTGTTATAAAACTTTCTTTTCTCTGTTGACATTACCACTACACAAAAAAAGTACTGCGGTCCCCAACCAGAGGTCTTGTTTCAAAGACCGTAGATAGTTGTTATGTGTGACTCTCTTCAAGTCCTATGTCCTTACATTGTTTTGACATTTCTAGCTGAATTTTCCAACCATATATGAGGACGTACAATGTAACGCGGACTCCGGGACCTGTTGCATCACACCATTCAACAAATAAAAATATCCTAGGACCGACCGGGAATCTAGTCTCGGGCATTTGGATATGCAGACTGTCACTGGACAATTAAGCTATTGAGGCTCTCTACATTCAAGAAGAAAATACGTAAAAGTAAAAAATAAAACTAGCCCTAGGCCACAATATGTTCCTTGGCGTTAGTGATTCATATCTACACTCTTCAAGCCACCTTATGGTGTATGTTGGAGAGTACTTCTAGTACAACTATCTTTCCCGCTTTTCCCGTTCCAGTAACAAAATGCGCATGGGAAGTGTCACGTTCTTCTTTTCCTTTGGTATTTGTCCCGCCTGGTGGCGGGGTTCCTTGAGTGGATTCGCTGTCTCTATTTTGTTCGACAGTTGGCCACAGATGGATGAAAATTAACAACCTTCACTTTTGTGTGCAGAGTATCGGCCCATTGCTGCCTTGGTCATCCCTTTGGTCAGTTTCCCAAGACTTCCATTCTTCTGCCTTCCAGTGGTATCATTACCTGAGCGCAGCACATGTCCAAACTCAAGAGGTTCACACCTAGTGAGTAAGTGGTTGGCGACAACGGGGTCCAGAGGTGAGTATGGCATTACTTCCACTTACTTGTGCCCCGCACCTCTCCTTTTACCTTTCCTGTCTGGCCATCCTCGGCCTCCTCTTGTTCCTTCTCGATCCCGATGCTGATACGTCTCCAACCTCTACTTCTCAGGCTGGATGGTAAAGTGCTTTGACGACGGAAGAGAGCAGTCTTTAACGCCTAAAGGATGAGGACAGCGGATGTACCATCTTTTCCCCAAAAACTGAACTAAAACCTCCGCCCGAACAGGCCATGAAGGCCCAACGGTACTGACCAGCCGCCGTGTCATCCTCAGTCTACAGGCGTCACTGGATGCGGATATGGAGGGGCACGTGGTCAGCACATCGCTCTCCTGGCCGTATGTCAGTTTACGAGACCGGAGCCTCTACTTCTCAATCAAGTAGCTCCTCAGTTTGCCTCACAAGGGCTGAGTGCACCCCACTTGCCAACAGCTCTCGGCAGACCGGATGATCACCCGTCAAAGTGCTAGCCCAGACCGACAGCGCCTAACTTCGGTGATCTGACGGGAACCGATGTTACCACTGCGGCAAGGCCGTTGGCCTTTACACCAAAAACGAACTCGTAAACGGCAGCTACAAAGTAGGTGGGGACCTTTCGTAAGGCAAAGGTAAAAGATAACTAAATAGAAACATTACTTCTGAAACTTCCTGGCAGCTTTAAACTGTGTGCCAGACCGAGACCCGAACTCGGGACCTTTGCCTTTCGCGGGCAAGTCCTCTACCATCTGAGCTACCCAAACACGTCTCACGCCCCTTCCGCACAGCTTTACTTCTGTCTCCTACATAGCTTCTGTTCTGCAGAGGAGTGGCAGTAAAACGCGTCTGTTCCCCGAGTCAAGAGTGGCCTAAATTCATACTGGCAGAATGCTTCGCGACTGGCTTTGTGACAAGCCAACCGCAAAACCACTGTCACAACCTTATCGAAATGCTGTCCATGGATTCGGCATCGCGCGTGGAAAGAATGATTCTGTGAAACTGCAAACAACATTTAATTTCTCTAGTTCTTTCGTTCCGATTATTTTTCGCAAGACGTGTGTCGGAGGATCTGATATGATGCCCGATTTTTCTCGAAATTTCAGTATTAAATCAATCGGCGATGTACAGAGCCTGGGGTTTGTTCAGAATCCCCGTAACGTTATCAAGCAGAGTAAACGATCTCGTGACGAAACGCGCCGCTCTTCGTTGAATTTCAGCTCTTCCGTAAACGCTAATATCTAACTGTCCCAGGCTAACGAATCACACTTAAAAATCGCTGGAATGAGACATTTGTAAACCATTTCCTTCGGAGATGCATTACAAGGGTTGTCCAGAAAGTAATGCACCGCCTTTTTCTTCTCAGCCAGAAACAACGATACATATGTATTATTTGAAGTCTCCCAAGAGGACCTGCGAAGTTTCCGTCACTTCCGACAGATCGAGTAGCTGCAGAACAGATTCAAAATGGCGTCTGTAGGCGATGTACTTTACAAGCAACTGACCTCACTGAATTTCTCACTGTGGAGAAAGAAACTGTGGGGAATATTCACAAGCGTTCGTGCAAAATATGTGGAACAACTGCTGTCGACAGAAGTACAGTTAGTCGCTGGGTGAGGTCATCAGAAGGCGGTTCGGCTGAGCTCCATTATCTACAGCGGTCGGAGAGACCATCCACGGCTGTCACTGACCTAGCCCTCTCGGACTCCCACTTTTTTGGGCTTTTAATGAATGCCATTCATGGAAGACATTTTGAGGACGATGAGGAGGTGAGTGACATAGTGACGCACTGGCTCCGCCACCGGGACGAGGATTGACACCGAGAGGGCTTACACGCCCTTGCTTCGCGTTGGAGGAAGGCCATAAAACGGGATGGAGATTACGTGGAAAACTATAGGGTGTAGATGAAACACCATTCTTTCATGTGTGAAATTTTCGTTGTGTTCAATAAAGAATTGTTGAAGAAAAACGTTTGGTGCATTACGTTCTGGAAAGCGCGCGTACATTTTCTTAAGATTTTCCCAAAAAATCAGTCTGGCTACTGGTTTTCCTACTATTTCTTAGTGTGGTCATTCCCCTTTAGACTTCTGCATATCGTCAGTGCTATACTCCATGTGGCAAGTAAAGAGCTCTCTGACAGATGGAGAGCAGTTGCCAGTATTCGACATGAAAGATCCTCATAGCACTGGCGACAGAACCGTTCATAGAGCCAGCAAATGCAGCAATTAGTCGCCCTCTCTTACCAGTTGACACCCTCACAGTTCTGTGGTGTATGTCGTCTGCCTGCAAGACGAATCATGTATGACGCACGTTGACCAATGTTTCGTCAATCCGCATTACTTTTCTAGATTCACTTATAGAAACTCAAGCAGGAAACCATATTTCCATACCACAACGTCTCCGGGTTCGATTAATACCTTTTTTCCTGAGAACTTATCCAACTGGAAATCATATTTTTAACAAAGCAGAGACTTCAACAAACCACTGTCCGACATTGATGCCATCAACTTTTTAAGTGTCAGGCGCTCTTTCCTGCGGTAGTAAAGATATATATCTTGCCTGATAGCACTTTTGTCCAAGTTAACTGTTTCAGAGACACCATACGACCTCTTCTTTGATTTTCAAGGTGTCACAATAACAGGGCTCCCAGCTAAATTGGCAACCCGTTTATCATTTGTAATTCTCTTCACTGTCACTGAAGAGATGTTTAATGCTTCTGCTACTATGTCAGTCACGTTACTCACCGGTAACAAAGGGTTCCTATTGTAGCTTTCAAAGTAAACACGCAATCTGCATGTATGAGTTCGCGTGATTAAGATTCAGCGTAGCTCATTATCCAAGTATTGTTGTCTTCTCTACAGGCAGAAAACCTCTTGGCACACACATGGCAAGACACTCGCAAAATTGGTGAAATGCTCACATACGTACACAAACCTGAACGAAGTACGCAGCATCACTGAATGAAAGCAGGGGTCATTAGGACTACGGCAACACTAGGATGTTATCACAGGAGCGCAAACAAAATATCACGATCTGACTAACCTTCGCAGATGCGCGCAGCACGTGCGTGAAGCCCGTTTCAACTGTCAGAACTCTCCTCTTGTCTTATGGACTACAGACAGGTACTTTACAGAGGTTACTGTTTCCATTTATTTGGCACCATTATTATAGCTGAACAGTAGTGGATCTCTTCAACTATTTATGCACACTAATTAATATTTATTTACGTTAATGGACAGTTACAAGCTGCTGAACTAAACGTTGATCCTCTGTAGGTCGTCTTGCATTTTGATACTGTCTTCTGCCGTTTGAACATTGTTGTACACAATACCGTAGTTCACCAATAACCTCATGGTGACCTCACTAAATCATTAGAATTTTTTCACTATTAGTCACTGTTGGTGAGTATTTAGCGTGTCTGCACTAGATGAAAGCGAATACTTCGTTGGAAACGCCACGGTGCGGAAATCAGAGAGACTGAGACCCACAGGGAGCGGTACTAACAGAAATTTTCCGGCGTGTCATAAGTGAGTGGAGTAGGAGAGATATCTTTGCTCCAAAGAAAGCTGTGACTAGTGCCACACCCGATATATTACAGTAATTACATGCGTAGTTGAAACGGAAATGGATCATCCAAATAGGAAGACATTCATCCGCATCTGACATACTAAAAAATATGCAACGTACCCCTCCAGTCATGATGCTCACAGACTGTTCAAGAAAAGCAGTCAAGCATCATTTGCTTGGATGAGAATCGAACTACAATCATACCCTGCAAGTTCATTTCGTCTGCTTACATACAAATCTATTCAAAACCTCAGTGACAACCTGCCGATTCGAAGACATACGACGCTCAAACTTCTAACCACTCCTCAATCGTATAATCATCATCACAATTCTAACGAAAATTGTCTTCGTTTTATTTGTACCAACGTACTACTAAGTGCTATAATATAATTCTACACATTGCTCTGCAAAGGGGCAGGATGACACTTGATAAAACTGCAATAAGTTTTTATTGTTATAAATATTAATACATTGTTGTACATACATTAACAAAAGTTACATACAAATTTCCCTCCTTCACAGTTTGAGCAGTCTTGGTGCCACCATCTAAAGCATTTACAGCTCTGTATCCAGTCTTCTGATGGAGTGTCTTCATATATCTCATCACGTCCAAGGCACTGAACTAAACTTTCTTGGGGAGCATTGGTGGATTTTATCGAAATTCTGGTTTTTTTTTCTTTACATCAGAAGAGGAAAACGTTAGTTTCTTAGTAGAACTTCTATTTCTTGCATCCAGAGCCTGCCGTCTTTCTTGCTTTAGAAGTTCTTGTTCCATCTTCTGTGCTTCATTCCGCTGTAAACTGTCTGTCATAGGCGTGATTGTTAAAATATTTGCACATTGTTTGTGATTTCTACGTTTCCTCATGTTTTGTTTTTCTTTTGACACTGATTTTAAGTCAAAATACTTCTGCATAATTTTGATTTATCCGGATGGGTACTACTTGAAGGTCCTGCTTCTTCATTCAGCAATTTTGTGGACTGGACATTAGGTTCTTCACTCTGAACTGCGGGATTTTCATGTTCAGTAGGTCTGTCTCAAATAAGAGCATGGTCTGTGACGTCAGCTGCAGCAAAATTGTCCTCATCAAACACAAGAGGATCATAAGGCTCGATTCCATATTTTCTGAATCCCTTAAAGGCATTCCCGAAGGTGACTGCTTTGAAATAGACAGTGCTCAGTAGCCGACCAACATCTTTGTCAGTAATCGCCTGACCTGGATAAGTGACCGTAAAGTTATCACAAGCTTGACTATAATAGCTCTTTAAAGATCCAAAACATGAAACGTCCAGTGGTTGTAGGAGATCGATAGTGTGGGGTGGAAATCCAACCATAATTGTATGATGTTACCTGCACAATTTGATAGACTCCAGAGTTATATGAGATTTGTGGTTGCCAACCAGCAACAAAATCGGTGATTCAGAAGTCGGCTTAACATGAGAACTAAAATGCTTCAAAAACATCACAAATGTATCTCCACTGCTCCATCCATTGACACTACAGTGTCCAATTGTTCCCGGTGGTGCGCTTTCCATAATCTCAGGTCGCATCCGTTTTCTTGCAAAAATCAGAAATGTTGGCAGGTAATATCCAGTAGCACTAATGCTACAGATTATGGCAACATTCCTTCCTCTCTCCGCTGACACAATTTTGGATACACTCTCAGTTCCTATGGGTGAAATGACGTTTGGTAACTTATTAGGTACAGTGGAGAGTCCAGATTCATCTGCATTGTAGATGGCAGAAGCAGTGGTTTTATATTTCTCTAATTCTTCTTTCAATATTGAGAAGAACTTATCAACGCTTGGCTTGTTAAAACCCATCCCTCTAACAATGATGTTGCCTCTGATTTCCGAACGCTAAATTTAAACTTTTTCGTGAAATTTGATAACCAGTCATCACCTGCCATCTTGGTAACAGGGTTGAATGGATGGGATATTACCACATTGCTCTGCGTAATCAAAGACAAGCCTTCTACATTGCTGCTTCGCTATTCCAAAACACATTTTGTCCATTGTTGTTACACATCCTTTAGTTGCACTTCATTAAAAGCTTTTCGAAATCGTCCACCATAAATAGGTCTTTCCTATGAAAGTTACAACTAAATAAGCGACCCGAACCCATGTCCTACGTAGTCTCTAAATATTATGTTGTGTTGTGGTAGGCCTATTTATTAAAGGAACTAGGCCTATATAGGCTAAATTCCACACACACAGACACACGCACGCACACACACACACACACACACACACACACACACACACACACACACAGGCGCGCGCGTGCGCGCGCACGCACAAACGCACACAAAGTTGTAAGAATATTTTTGGGTATGAAACAAACATTCAATTCTTACGTCATCTGTTTTCTTCAAATGACGACGTAGTGTTGCTACGGGTTATTGTAGACGTTTGCTACACCCAAGCAGGTCTTTCTTCCTTCTTTAACGTCTCTTATTGCAGCAGCCATAGTATTTCGGTCCCACTCGCTTCTGGAGGACGTTTTTAAAAGTTCTCACCATGTCTGGATCGCAATGTGTCATAAATTAGTAAAGTAGCCCCCTTTCCGCATGTTACGAGATACTTTGTGAGTCATGAAAGTCAAGACTGTTACACAAAACACAAAAAAGGCCGTCAAAAACTGAAACAGGCACAGAAAAAATCATATGGTGCGAGATGACGAGGTCGTTAACTTGCCCTAGCCAACTTGCCCCGAACGACAATGTTACAAACTTTCCATTATTAAGGCAGTTTAAGGAAGAATGAGGTACAAACACAAAGTCTTTATAAAAAGCAATTGTTTTAGTTACTCGTGTATGGCAAAGCATAAAACAATATCTTACCTGTTAGTCTGCGAAGTCTTAATTGAGAGATGTTGAAAACTGGAGCATGTCACAGAAAATTCTCGATCAGAGTATAGCAAGGAACTATACGGCACGAGCGGCATCAGGGCACTATATTTTACTTCCTAGTCGTGTGGAGCGCTAGTTATATGCATACGGTGCTGCTACCTAGATATGGGAATTTAAACTAAATCAATTTTCATCTTGCACCACTCGTCAACTTGCCCCGGTCTCCCCTACTCTTCTCGGATGAGAGCTAATTCATTCTGGGTGGTGACTCTGGAAGTGTCCTCATATGGAAAACGCCAGAACCTGTAATGGACCGAAGAACATTGTCGAACGTGGTCGCTTTGATGGTCCAAGTGTTGTGGTGTTGGGAGGCTTAATGTTGCATGGTCGTACTGACCTCCGAATTCTTGAACGCGGTACATTCACCGTAGATGTTATCGTGACGCTGTATTCCTTCCCCTGTGCGTCTTTTCAGTGATGCATTCGGCCCTGACTTCATTTTTAGGGATGACCAAACGCATCTGCTTCGAAGAGCGCCGGCTCCTTGAACGGGAGGATAGGGCGAATGGACTGCTCTGCCCGTACCCCAGACTTAAATTCCGTGGGGTACATGTGGGAGGCATAGGGGAAACGAATTGGAACACGTCCACATGCACCTACAAGCGTCCAGCAATGGTCAACTGTGCCGGCGGTGGAATGGAACACCCTATACACAAGAATTCTATACCAAACTTGCGGCGATCGTGCGAACACGGTGCTGAGCTTGCTTTGCCGTCCGTGATCACACACCCTACTAAGGGTCATATCCCGACTTCTGTAAAATCCAGGAGTTTATCATAAATGGCGGTGACTTCAATGTAATTATTGTCTATACTGCAGCAGGTACTTTATGTATGTTCCAAGTTTCATAGATCTATGATAGTTGGAAGTGACGTACCAAACGAAGCCGGCCGATGTGGCTGAGCGGTTAGAGGCACTTCAGTCTGGAACCGCGCGACCGCTACGGTCGCAGGTTCGAATCCTGCCTCGGGCATGGATGTGTGTGATGTCCTTAGCTTAGTTAGGTTTAAGTATTTCTACGTTCTAGGGGACTGATGACATCAGATGTTAAGTCCCATAGTGCTCAGAGCCATTTGAACCATTTTTGAACATCATACGAAAGTTAATTTCATTCTTAAGTTTTGTATACCAGTATAGCAGTAGCTGTCACTCACAAACTGTTGGTTAATATCCAACAGAACAAGATGGTACAGTGGCTAATACAGCAATCTCGCATTTGGGAAGCCGACGGTTCAAATCATCGTCTGGCCTTCCATATTTAGTTAATCCGTGATATCAGTAAATCGCTTAAGGTAAATGTGAGGATGGTTTCTTTGAAAGGGTGCAGGTAAGTTCCTTTCGCATTCCTCCCCAACCTGAGTTTCTGCTATGTCTCTAATGACCTCCCTTTTTTTTATCTCACAATTTTATTTTACTAGGCTTGGCACTACCTCCCCCCAACCCTCCCCGGATCTCTTTCTTAAATAATAAATTACTCTTTGCAGCTTAGGTTCTTCTACCTTTTACTTGTTAAACTGCTTCTAAAGGTTCTACTGGACTTTGTCACATTTTATGGTTCTGTTGCTATGTTCTCACGCCCATGTGCCCATTTTTCTTATCGGCACTTAGCGGTCTCTGCGTGCCTCGTGTCGTTACGACGATACTAAGCGTTTACTACATTTACAAAATATTTTTAATTCCCTGTTTTCTCAGTCCTCTTTCATCTTCTTGATGATTTATTTTGTAAACGGCATTTTCTCTGGCCATTACTTTCGTTACCTACTGCACAATTCTGCAAGCTCTGTTTTTGAGACCTATTTTATCTTACCAGGTTACCGTGGGTTGTAGTAACATTCACATACCATTTGTTTCATAGTTTTACATCCATCAGGTTTATCCTTATTCTAGGTTTCATTCATCCGAATACTGGTCGCTGCGTTCTGCCGCATTTTAACTTGACTACCGATTCTTGGCGGCTGAACATTTTTAATACAATTGGGCAAATAATGTTTGGTCATCTACCGGTAATCAGCTAAAGAAGGTTACGAAATAAATTACGTACTATTCATATACAGTTTTGGCTACAGTTCAACCACATAATAATCTAAATAGGATCTCCACACGTTTTGCTTCTGTTAGTATGTGGCTATATCCTTGAAAACGCAGCTCTAACGCCATGAAACTAGTTGGTCCATAAATAAATATTTATCATACGTTTGAACCGGTCTTTTTCGTGATGGTACAATTCTACAGCTGTGGATGACCACAGTACAAAAGTATCTGGCTTTGTTCGTTAACATTGCTGCTGTCAAAATAAATGTACCATTACTAGACGACCGTAGTGAAATGCACAACGAATTCGCGACAACATTAGGTACGTCGGCCAGGCGATACTCAGATGACCCGGGACAGAGTGAGGATCATGGCCGCTTGGCGTCTGAAGCTGGGAACCAGGGCCGGGTAAGACGGAGATCCCAGCCTGTATTGCGCAAGTATGTCTGGCAGGGACGAACGGGACGTGAAACAAACGCTTTCTGCTGAGGCTGCTAAGAACGCAGAAAAACTCTCTTGGTGAAAGTGAATGATGATCCTAGCCTGCAAAAAAGCGTGCTACGCAACAGTTATGAAAGTTGCTGTTAAATTATTCGAAGACGAGAAGAAGAATATCTTGCTACATTGCGATCTCTCCCTGTATTAGATTCCGTTATTTGAGTACATAGTGAATTGCAACACGAAATTCTATCTTTGCCAAACAAAAACGTCAAAATAGGTCTCTAAGCCAGAGTGATGATATTTACTGACTTTCTAGTGATTATTGTTACGAATTGTTTAGATAAACGTGGTATTTGTAATAAGTTTTGATTGAGGTCAGCTGGCTCATCGGTTGCTTGGATAATGTCACACTGTAGAATGCTAGGAGAGAAAACTCCCTTTAGAGACGAGAAGAGACTCGAATTTTGGAAAGTTGGAAGTTCTGGATGATTACTAGTCGTCAAAGAAATACTTTATAAACACTTCATATGATGCTCAGCTGGCTCACATAAACACAACATTGCTGAACAGTTACACTGTGATCTACCACATCACTTTGGTACTCAAAACTTTTAATTTAGTTCGATACCTTGTAAAGTAAGGCAACATTTGAGATCCGTGGTGCGCAATTTATCGATTACGCTTGTGGTGAGTAATTGGTTTCCGCTATTGATCGATAGCTAACATCTTCGGTAGTTGTCAGCAAGGGGTTTGCGGAAGAAGAGTGGCTATAAAGACGTGCATGCGTGGTAGAGCTGTCCGGCGACAATGCTTTGAGAGTGGTGACAAGTGGCGGTTCTTTGTTCTACAGTAAGTTTGACCGCTGTGTTTTCGGAAACAAATGTGTTTCCAGGTTTCACTAGTGCAAGAGGAGGCAATGCACGCTGGAGTGCAGTTGACTGCCGATAGTAATCCCGTTAAGATGCATGAATTCTTAGGGAGGGTACGGTAGGCGGGGGCATTGTGGTAGGATTTGTGTCTGCAATTGTGTGCCTTGGGAGGAGCCATTGTACAAGAACGGGACAGCAGTTGGGCCTTGTAATCAAACTTGCACTCGGACACGCTGTATTTCCTATTGTGATATTACACCACCTTAATTCGAGCGGACTGTGTCTGTGTTAGAATGGTCAACATTTGCCTTACTAAGTTCTTTACAGAACTTACCCGTGTCATTCTGGACAGCTATCTGTCTAAATCATTCTGGTTTCCAATCAGTCGAATTGTGATTTATTAAAATGTCAGAGTGCAGCGCAATCTAAGCTGCATTTAGAATAAAGTGTGACACCAGATAAAATGTGTTCCGCTGCCTTGCACGTAAGAATGTGTTACCTTTCACCAAAGTTGCTGTGTAATTCTGACCCAAATGATGGACGAGTGCTGTCACCATTAAGTTATAGTACAGTTAACTAGTTATTTCTAGCCGTTGGTCAATTATTTGAAGCCAATACCTGAAAGGTTGGTGGCTCTTCCAGCTACGGACATTGTGTATAAGATTAAAGAGTTTCTTCGAATTTTTAGTACTTTTGGCTGCTGAAATTTAATTGTACGTTATTGATAACTGTGTTTTCGTTTATATATATTCCATGTGTTACAAGTAGCCTTGGAACTATAAGGGGTCACGTGGACGTCATTGTGTCTGCTTTAGAAAGCAGAAGTGCTTTGTTGGGGCCACACAGCAGCTTCGATCTTCACACTGTACAGCAGAGCATGCATGGCCGTGGGTTTTGGAAATTACGTTTGTAGACCTTATATTTTGTTTTCTTGAACGAACAGCTTCTAAACATTGGAGGTTTATGGTTATGAAGTTCATGCATAGTCAAAGTCTTACGCGTGTAATTGGCTCATTGATTAACTTAAATACCTTGAGGTCCTTAACTGTGACTTTAATAATTGTTTGTGGTTGGAATTGTTTTTAATTAAATTGGTTCTAAAAAGTTTTCCGGGTGTGGTACTGCTTTATAATGTATAAAACTACTGCTGCTGGAAAGAAACCAACGTTTCGGCCACGGTTGCAGCGGCCTTCATCTGGGTATAAGTTTTTTTTTTTTTTTCAGCAACAGTAGTTTTATGCATTATGATGCTGTACGACACCCAGAAAACTTTTATGTCGACTGACTCTGGCCGCGGAAGCCTACGCAATTATAAATTCGTTCAAATTAAAACTATTATTTACTATTTAAAAGAAAAGGTTAAAAGTATTTCCGCACTCTGGGGATTTGAATATTTAAATAAATTTGTTTAAAGTATGAAGTGGATGTTCGGGAGGAGTATATTTATTTATTTATATTTTTTGTCATTTGTTCGATGTCTTTAAAAGCAAGCATGAGTGTAATTGTGTGGTCCAATATGCAAAAACTGTTAATTGATTTTTACTTGAAATCTATCATTCAAAGAGATTTCAATATACACTTCCATTTTTGACTTTTGAGTTATTTAAGTAGTTTAGGAAATCATTTCAAAATTGCTTTTACTTTTACGTAAGTCATAACTGAGCAGTAAAATCATGAAACATAAAGCACTTACTTACTTCCAAGAATGTTACTTGAACATGAAGATATGACAGTATTATAATTAGCCTCGGCGTATTTGTACTTTAAGAGCATGGACTCAAAAACTGAAATTATTGTGCACCCACGCAACATTCGAAGAATACTCCTCATACCATCATATTCAGGCTGCGGAAGTCGAATCCTGGCTCTCGGCGTGAGCTGAAAAGTAAAATCTCAAAACTAATGTTGCTCTCCGCTGCGGCTCATTGCTGGGAAAAAAAGAAAGTTTGCTAAATATTAAAGCGGGCGATCTCTGCGATTCCGTTATGATTTCGCTTTTTAGGTCGATGCGTAATGGCGTCCGATGAGGCAGCGGCAGCTAAAATTGTGGAGCCGCAAACATCTTAAGAAAAATTAATTCAATGCAAGGAACATTGCAGTGTGCTCATTGTACATCGAAATAACTCACATATAAACTTTAACGTACTATATTAACAAGGTTAACAACACAAATGCCTACACTATTTTCGTGGTACAATGTGACTGCTTCCTATTACTAGAAATAAGCGAAGAGAGAGGGGAGGAGAAGAATAATTTATGAGCATTCTTCTCCCTTATTAACAGCATAGAAGTTATTATATTTAAGGAGTTTACTCCTTGATACTAAGATTAAATTTAATATTTACTATAAAACAGGAAAACTTAACGCCACCTATGCGGTCTGTGAAACAAGTCTACATTTATTTCTACGTGAGATGCACTTCTCGTTCCAAGATTTTTTGAAATGATTTTACGACACAAATGTCACTGGGTCTGCACATGTATTATGGTTCTTATAACAGCCCAGGACCTTACCACGCCACCACGTAGGCCCCTAGCAGGTAGCAGATAACAGAGCGTGGTTTCCGTCCATGGACCTCTCGGTTATGAGCCCAGCATACTACCAGTCCTCCACACAGCACCTTACTATTTCTATTTGCCCACAGAGACTGCATGAGAAACTACTGAAGCTCACTTCAGGTTGTGTGTACACAAATGCAATGACATTAAACTGGCTATGTTCGCCACATAAAAACATTTTCACAGTTATAAATGGGGTTAAACTTACTCATCCATCTTAAAAAATTTGAAATAGACACTAAACAAATGAGATTAGAACAAATAATTACTATTGATGTACTGCATACTGTTCAATAAGTACGTTTGGGAATTTCCATATACATATACTCTTCGCCTTTAGGCCTAATCTTCGCAACAAAAAAATCATGTTGACTTCTATATATCCACCCTTCCTATCTACCGGTCAAGTGTCCCACAGTTATAGTATCGTGTCTCTCTGATCTCAACATTAACGAGGCGTGTTAGTAAATGAGATCCAAAGCTAGGAGCAGTTCGTCTTATAACCAGTATTCATTATTATTATAGTGAGGGTAGTAATTCTTTGGCAGATAACTTACATTTGTTCGGAAATACGTCCGTAATACAATTCTATTACGTTCTCAACCACAGACACTTCCTACTGGTGTGGCGTAACTTAGATGTCCTTGCTTTAAATCTTCAAAACGCCTTCTGCAGGTTCCCAGCGTTGGTGTACTGTTTGCTCACACAACGTAGTCGATCACGAACTCCAATGTTCATCATTCATGGTGGATGCGTTTCAAATCCAAGCACTCTATGACCTCCCTCAGGGAGTCACACCTAGTGATTACGTGGCTGGCGACCAAGGGGCCCCGAGCTGAGTCCTGGCATTGCTTCCACTTACTTATGCCAGGCTCCTCACTTTTATCTTTCCTATCTGGCTACCCTCGACCAGCTCTTGTTCTTTTCCGACCTTGACGCTATTACGTTTCGGGGGCTAGGGGTCTTTCATTTTCCAACCTATACTTCTCATGCAGCGTCTGACCCGGAGCGGGCGGCTGCAAAAGGCGTCTGTATCCCATGTTAGGGGCAGACTCCAGAACTGCGGAAGGCGGAATACCACCGCAGATTATCTTCTCTGCATAATGCAGTCTCCATTTTATGCACAAAAAATTGCTTCCTCTCATGATAAATCAGTGTCCGGAGGTAAAATAGTCCCTCATTCGGATCTCCGGGGGGACAACTTGAAAGAAGACAAAAAATCAAAACGAGAATTGGTACCTGGAATATCAGAACTCAGCTACAAGCAGGAAAACTAGCAAACCTTAAAAGAGAGATGGAAAAGAATCATATTGACCTCGTAGGAGTTGCTGAGATAAGATGGAATGGACATGGAGAGTTGCAGTCAGATGAATATGTATTCTACTACTGAGGAGTAGAAGTAAAAGGAATTAATGGAGTAGGATTGATTATGACAAAGGAATTGGCTAAATGTGTGGAATATGTAGACTATGCAAATGACCGAGTTATTGGTGTAAGGCTGAAAGGAGCACAAAAAGATTTACTGATTGTCCAGGTGTATATGCCAACTTCACAACATGATGACCAAATTGTAGAGGAAACGTACAATGTAATAGAGAGAATAATGGACAAAAATAGAAAAAAATGCTGCAAAATAGTAATCGGAGACTGGAACGCCATTGTGGGAGAAGGGAAAGAGGGAAACTTAGTAGGCAGTCATGGTCTTGGAAAGAGAAATGACAGAGGTGAATGGTTAATTGACTTCTGCAGGGAAAGGCAGCTGATAAAGGCAAACACATGGTTCAAGAACCACAAAAGGAGGCTCGACACTTGGAAATCACCAGGGGATAAATACAGAAACCAAATCGATTTTATACTGGTAGAATAAAGATACAGGAATGGAATGAAGAAGGTGCACACATTACTAGGTGCAGATATTAATAGTGACCACAACTTACTTATGGCAGAAATAGAAATAAGAATGAAAAAACTGAAGAAGGCCACCATGGTGAAGAAGTGGGATTTAGACAAGATAAGATCCAACAAAGAACAAATTACAGAAATGCTGTGTCGGGACTTTCTAAGCACAGTACGAGACAAAGAAGCACCTGATAATGCCAACGAGTACTGGAATATACTGAAAGAAGGAATCATTAAAGCAGGACAGCAAAATATAGGATATGTAAAAGGGAAAAGGTCAAAAAATCCATGGGTCACACAAGAAATGATTTCCAAGATGGAGGAGAGAAGAAAATTGAGAAACACGAACACTGAACATGCAAGAAAGATATACCGAAGGTTAAATAATGAACTGCGAAGAGAAACAGAGCAGGCTAGGAAAAAATCGTTAAAAGAGGAATGTGATGAAATTGAAGAACTGCACAGGAAGGGAAGATACGACTTACTATACAACAGAGTAAAGACTATGACATGGGAACAAAACAGAGCAGGAAGTGCTACTATGGAAATTGAGTAGAGACGAGGAGGTAGTGTACAAAGATCGTGACGATGTCCTCCAGAGATGGGAAGAATATATAAAACAGCTATGTGACACAAATAGCAAACCAGAAACTCTAGAACTTGAATCACACAACAGTGTAAGTGATGACGAGAAAGGACCGACCATCATAATGGAAGAAGTAATGTCTTCCATAGCTGCAACGAAAAATGGCAAAGCGGTAGGTACAGATGCAATACCGGGAGAAATACTAAAATGCTTGAACCACGATGGAATAAGAGAAATAATGAGGTTATGTAATAAAATGTATGACAGTGGTGAATGGCCTGAGGACTTTCTGACAACAGTAATTATTCCATTGCCGAAAAATCAAGGAACCAAGAAATGCAGCGAGCACAGGACAATCAGTCTCATTTCACATACAGCCAAAGTGATGTTAAGAATATTTAATAAAAAGACTTGAAAAAGTAATGGGGGAGAATCTTGGCAAGGAACAATTTGGCCTTAGACGGAATATGCGCACCAGAGATGCAATAGGGCTCCTACGAAACTTGGGAGAAAGGTTTATTGAAAAAGGAAGAGACCTATATATGTTCTTCATCGATCTAGAAAAGGCATTTGACAATGTGCTTTGGGACAAGCTGGCGACTTTAATGAGGGAAAAGAGAGTGGACTGGAAAACAAGAAGACTTATAAACTCATTATATCTAAATCAAAAAGTTTCAGTTAAAGTGAGAGGAGAAAGTACAAACGGGATCAGACCAGGAAAAGGAGTAAGACAAGGATGCTGTTTAACACCTACTCTTTTCAACCTCTACTTGGAAAATATGATTGACCAATGCTCATTAGATGACAAAGGAGTAGAAATTGGAGGAAGAAGAGTAGGGTGTTTGAGGTTTGCTGACGACATGGTCCTTCTAGCCACAGGGGAAAAAGAATTACAGGATTTGGTGGACACCATTGCAACTAACGGAAAAAAAAGTATGGAATGAAAATTAACACAAATACAACAAAAGTATTGGCGCTAGGAGGAAATAAGGAAATAGAAATTATGCTGAATGGAGAAACACTAGAACAGGTGCAAAATTTTAAGTATCTTGGAAGCAGGATAGACACCGACTGGAAGTGCACCACAGAAATTAAAACAAGGATAGCAATGGCAAAAGAGGCGTTTTATAAGAAAAGGAGAATCTTCTGCAGCGGTCTGGACAGAGAACTCAGAAAGAGACTCATAAAATGTCTTGTATGGAGTGTTCTTCTATATGGCGCTGAAACATGGACTATGAGGAAAAAAGACAGAGAAAGGCTGGAGGCTTTTGAGATCTGGACATGGCGGAAGATGAAAAGAATAAGTTGGATGGACAGAGTAAGAAATGAAGAGGTACTGAGAAGAGTGGGAGAGAAAACACAGTTACTAGATGTAATAAAGAGAAGAAAAAGAAATTGGATTGGGCATATATTAATAAAGAATGACGGACTGATAAAAACAGTTTTAGAAGGTTATATAGAAGGGAAAAGGAAGCGAGGAAGGAAGAGATTCCCGATACTGGATGACATGATGGACGGTACAACATACAGCAGCCTTAAGAAGGAAGCAATGGATCGCAGAAAATGGAGAGGCAAAGGACCTGCTAATATAGCAGATAACTGATGATGATGACTCTATGCCCGTGGTGCTGTTACCAGCAGACAAGGTTCCCGTCACGATATTGGCCACCTTACCACCAGGCGCAGAGTCATACGCTGCCCTCTGTGGACAGGGACGTTCAGTCTCGCAGTGTCGCGCCCTCTGTTGGCGACAACAGTTACTCTCTCAGCTGCACTTCTTACACACTACCCACCTCTATCTCCCTCTTACTGTGTCCATATTACGTATATGCATTGCATAGTTCATCTGCCAGCCGGTGTGGCCGAGTGGTTCTAGGCGCTTCAGTTTGGAACCGCGCGACCGCTACGGTCGCAGGTACGAATCCTGCCTCGGGCATGGATGTGTGTGATGTCCTTAGGTTAGTTAGGTTTAAGTAGTTCCAAGTTGTAGGGGACTGATGACCACAGATGATAAGTCCCATAGTGCCCAGAGCCATTTGAACCATTTTGTAGTTCATCTCTTTCATAACAGCCGAATACTGTCTTCATCGTATCTTGGCGTAGTCGATTATGTGACACGGCTCACGTCTTGTGGGATCCTTCACAGCTAGCAGAGCGAAGACTCCCCATTGTGAGAGATATTTTGCTACTGCTTGGATGGAGATGATGTTTGGTATGTGGGGCGCTCAATTGCACGCTCATCAGTGCCCGTACAATGTCCCAATCTTGACACAGTCCAATCTAGCCACTTTTAGGAAAGATAATGAAATGATGAGGACAACGCAGACACCAAGTCCCCCGGCAGAGAAAATCCCCAGACCGACCGGGAATCGATTCATACGTCGTGAGATAACAGAGACATCAACGTCAGTTAAGTCACTGTTATGGAGCAGTTGCATGGGGGCTTAATTATTTATGAATGCAAATAATTTTAATTTTTGATATAGTAGCTGTCTGTTCGATTACGAAGTCTCGTAAACGGTTGGCCCTGACTAGTATTATTACGCTATCTGACTGCATAGAACAACAACAAAGAATGAAATGGAAATTTTCATTAACACAAGTAATTAATTAAGTCCCCAGCAACTATAAAACCTACGAAACCAAGGCACAAGTGTAACTGTTCTGTGTGTGGAAGTATGACTCAACGTACGCATCTGGCACGGTTCTTCTTCAACAACACAAGAAATTTTAAATATCATTATACTGAATTAATTAAAGGAAATAGAAATACCATAATTACTCAAGAAAACCAGAATTGCACTCTAATCCAAGAACACAAGCCAGATGCTTTGTTGACTGAACCTGTAATGACGCATTATTTAAGACACTGAAATAATGAAAAAAACACATAATATTTTACCTTCATATATATTGACGAAAAGCACTCTGATCATTACAGTATTTCCATTCGAACCATCTGCTGTCTATCCCATCAAACAACTGCATAAAACATGGACAGGCACTTCTTACTACAACATCTCGACAAGCACTGCCCACTAGTACATTTCAATACGAACTGACTACTACGAGTCCTCGACAAGCACTGCCCACTACGACATCTCAATAATCACTGCCAGTGGAGGCGGCGGAACAATACTCTCTAGCGCGATCTCTGGCGCTGTGGCTCAGTGTAGCCACCTTTCACAGTTTACTCAAATGTTAAGTGGAAATGCACCAAGAAGCAGTGTGTGACTCCACTTCGGTGGGATGCAGTCGTACCCAATACACAAGAATAACTGAAGGTGAGAACGACGCAGGACCAGTGCAGAATATAATCTGATAAGGCTGTGTCAGTAATCAGTAATTTTGAGTAAAGATAGGAAATCAAACTTCTTTACAGTTTATTCTTTGTTTCCAGAAGATCATGATCAGTTATCCAAAATTATACAACTGGCTTGGTTTCAAAAATGCACAAGAAGAAAATGAAGGCAACGTGAAAATTACGTGGACCTGGAAGCGACAAGTTTAAGTCCCGAAATCTTCTGTTGCGGTGTCAACATAAATAGTTTGAACACTATTAATTTATACATGAATATTTTGTGTCGCATTGTGTCATTCAGAGGTGCTCTCTTTCAGGCGAATTAGACGCATTTCAATTTTATACCCCTGTCGTCAATTTACACAACAATTTGTGTGTGTGTGTGTGTTTTTTTTTGGGGGGGGGGGCGGGGCTGGGTTTCCTTGTTATACTAACTACATAAAGTCCTTTGACGTTGTGAAGTACAAAGTGTTGAAATACCACGCTGTTATAAAAGGCATCTCGGTTATTAAAATCTCCACTGCCGTAATTACATTAAAATTATGTTTTTTCACACAGAACTCGTAATTATCCATTAAAAGTATTAAATGTTACTAATAACAGCGTACAAATGCAGAAGCTTTGCCCCCTCTGGTGGAATTATTGCTATTTTTCCATCAACATGTATCACAGTATCAACATTTGCAAATGGAGGTTTAGTATCATTAGAACCGCTACCTAACATACAACAGCATGAACAAAAAGAAACAAAGTCTGTTCACGTTATTGCTTATCATTTCCATGATGAAACACAAAATCAGAAGATTCTAGAAGACTTATATCGTTTTTAATGTCTCGTCAGTGACGAAGTCAATAGACAGAGCAGAAGCTCTCACAGGGTAAAGATAGGCCAGGAAGTCAATCGTGTCCTGTTCGAAGTTACCAGCCCGGAATTTTTCTTAACCCCAGGAACACCAACGCAGCTTCTGTAACATGTACTTTTCAGGAATTGGAGTGTGTGTGTGCCTGTATGAGAGCGAGCGCTCTTGTGTGTGTGTGTGTGTGTGTGTGTGTGTGTGTGTGTGTGTGTGTGTGTGTTGGGTGGGTGGGTGGGTGGGTGGGTGTGTGTTGGGTGGGTGGGTGTGTGGGTGTGTGTTCTACTCACAACATACTTTTTAAAGAAATATTGACGCATAACTAGGTCCCTGAAACCGAAAATATTGAATGACATTCACTGTGAAAAGTCGCATCAAACACAGAGTTAATTTTTTGATTAAGTTTAATTAAATAATTTAAAGTACTTATATGATGCACAAATTTTAACTTTAAAAGATTTTTGTGCTGCAACAGGTGTTAAATATAGTCATCAGCTGTTCACGAAAGCTGATCCAGTTGCTGTAGAGACCTTTGTAAACCTTATAAAGGAACAAGAGTGGCAAGATGTTTATAGCGCTGATACAGTAGACGATAAATATAATGCTTTTCTCAAGACTTTTCTCATGCTCTTTGAAAGTTGCTTTCCGTTAGAACGTTTAAAACAGGGTACTAGCACCAACAGGCAGCCTGGGTTGCTGACTAGAGGGATAAGAATATCTTGTAGAACAAAGTGGCAATTATATCAAAACGTTAGAAACAGCCAAAATCTAAATGCAGCAGCCCATTACAAACAGTATTGTAAGGTGCTTAAAAATGTTATTAGGAAGGCAAAAAGTGTGTGGTATGCAGATAGAATAGCTAAGTCTCAGGATAAAATTAAAACCATATGGTCAGTCGTAAAGGAAGTTGCTGGTCTGCAGAGACAGGTCGAGGATATAGAATCAGTGAGTACTGGGAATGTCCGTGTTACTGATAAGTCGCATATATGTACAGTATTTAATAATCACTTTCTGAATATAGCAAAAATGGTTGAAATGGCTCTGAGCACTATGGGACTAAACATCTATGGTCATCAGTCCCCTAGAACTTAGAACTACTTAAACCTAACTAAGCTAAGGACATCATACAACACCCAGCCATCACGAGGCAGAGAAAATCCCTGACCCCGCCGGGAATCGAACCCGGGAACCCGAGCGTGGGAAGCGAGAACGCTACCGCACGACCACGTGAATATAGCAGGTGAACTAAATAGAAACCTAGTCCCAACAGGGAATCATATAGCGCTCTTAGAAAAAAGTGTTCCGAGACTGTTACCTGAAATGCTCCTCCATGATACTGACAAGAGGGAGATTGAGTTAATAATTAAATCACTAAAGACCAAGAACTCTCATGGATATGACGGGGTATCTAGCAGAATACTGAAGTATTGTTCTATGTATGTTAGCCCAGTTCTCAGCCATATCTGTAACTTTTACTTTAGGAGTGGTCGGTTTCCTGACCGATTAAAGTACTCGGTAGTGAAGCCACTTTATAAAAAGGGAGATATTGATAATGTTGACAATTTTAGACCTATTTCTATGCCATCGGTGTTTGCTAAAGTTATCGAGAAGGTTGTATATACAAGGTTACTGGAGCATTTAAATTCACATAATTTGCTGTCAAATGTTCAGTTTGGTTTTAGAAATGGTTTAACAACTGAAAATGCTATATTCTCTTTTCTCTGTGAGGTTTTGGACGGATTAAATAAAAGGTTGCGAACGCTAGGTGTTTTCTTTGATTTAACAAAGGCTTTTGACTGTGTTGACCACAAAATATTACTGCAGAAGTTGGACCATTCTGGAGTAATACAATTGGTTCGCCTCTTACTTTTGAGAACAGAAAGCAGAGGGTAATTCTCCGCAATATTGAGAGTGGTAGTGATGTTCAGTCCCAATGGGGCACTGCTAAGTGGGGCGTTCCCCAAGGGTCGGTGCTGGGGCCACTGCTGTTTCTTATTTATATAAATGATATGCCTTCTAGTATTACAGGTGATTCAAAAATATTTCTGTTTGCTGATGACACCAGCTTGATAGTGAAGGATCTTGCGTGTAATATTGAAACAGTAACAAATAATGTAGTTCATGAAATAAGTTCGTGGCTTGTGGAAAATAATTTGATGCTAAATCACAGTAAGACTCAGATTTTACAGTTTCTAACTCACAATTCAACAAGAACCGATATTTTCATCAGACAGAATAGGCATATTATAAGCGAGACGGAACAGTTCAAGTTCCTAGGCGTTCGGATAGATAGTAAGCTGTTGTGGAAAGCCCATATCCAGGAGTTTGTTCAGAACCTAAATGCTGCTTTATTTACCATTAGAACAGTATCTGAAATAAGTGACACTTCAACACGAAAAGTAGTCTACTTCGCATATTTTCATACACTTATGTCGTATGGTATTATTTTTTGGGGTAATTCTTCTGATTCAAAAAGGGTATTTTTGGCTCAAAAACGGGCTGTTCGAGCTATATGTGGTGTAAGTTCGAGAACGTCTTGTCGACCCCTATTCAAAAATCTGGGAATTCTGACATTGCCCTCACAGTATATATTTTCTTTAATGTCGTTTGTTGTTAGCAATATTAGCCTATTCCCAAGAGTTAGCAGCTTTCACTCAGTTAATACTAGGCAGAAATCAAATCTGCATGTAGAATGCACTTCCTTGACTCTTGTGCAGAAAGGAATGCAGTATTCTGCTGCATCCATTTTCAATAAGCTACCACAAGAACTCAAAAATCTTAGCAGTAGCCCAAACTATTTTAAGTCCAAACTGAAGAGTTTCCTCATGGCTCACTCCTTCTATTCTGTCGAGGAGCTCCTGGAAGAGCTAAAAAATTAAGCAAATTCCAGTGTTACATTGTTGATTTTCTTTATTTAAACTTACGACTTGTCACCTGAATATGTTTTTTTATATTTCATTTTATCTGTATCTAATATCGTGTTATAATTTCGTGTATTGACTCGTTCCATGACCATAGAGACTTCTCCTTAATTTGGTCCCACGGAACAATAAATAAATAAATAAAACGGGTAGAAGACTTCGTCAGAAACAGGGTTATGCGATTCAGTAGCAATTCCTAGGTGATACAATATAGTACTGCAATATTGTTTTCACTGATTCAAAATAACTGGATATTATGAATTTGACTATCTCCGTTCCACTGCATCAAAGCGTTTATCACAAAATAATACCACATTTAGATGACAGAGGGCAACTTAATCTGAACCGGACTTTCGTTGATGTGCACACTAAATGCAGATTACTATCTCACTCAACACGCAAATTATACGGCCGTATGTAGATGACGAGAGAGTACATAGTTGCGGTCGATGCTCAGACCAATGTAAATAACAGTCACGGTAAAGCCTAACCTATTCGCATATTGTTGATATTTAATAGGGTATGGGCCAGTACCATTCTCTGGCGAAATAGAGACTGATAAAAGGATCTAAGTGTATTGAAGTATTGAATATTAATGACAACCGATCATATTCTTGCTCAAACAGTCCACTAGTGTACTGCCGGTCCAACGGGCACAATATTTTGGCGATCAGACATGTCGCCATCGTCAGATGCACTGGCGAACTGAACTCCTGAGGCATCTTAAATCCCCTCCCCTCACGATGCATTCTCTCTGCAGTCCGGGTCCGTGCGTCAGCGGTCTGTGGGACGCTGATGTCGGCGTCTGTGGCGGCGTCGGTGTAATTGCCTCTTCGGCCCTAGTCGCGTGTTCGTTTCCTTTGCTGAGCGTCTTTTTAATTAGAGTCATTGTTGGTTCCCATGCCCTGCTGAGGTTGTAGCCGCAATCTCGGTTGATGAGACCGTCACTGGTGCGAATTTCTATAGCCTCTCTAACGCTGCTTTCCCAGTATTTACATGTCTGTGCCAAGATCTGTTATGTTGCTAGTCCATTTCGTGATTTTCGGACAAACTGTGCTCTGCGACCGCCTACGTCTTGGGGTACCTAAGTCGAGTGTGCCTCTGATGTTCTCGGCAGTGATCTTCGATGGTGCGCACTGTCTGTCCAATATAAGTATTTCCACATTGACATGGAATCTGGTATAAGCCAGCCTTCCGCAAACCGAGATCGTGGTTGACACTTCCCAGTGATGCTAGCGTTTTATTGGGTGTGCAAAAGACAATTCCTACTCGGTGTTTCCTCAATATTCGTCTTATTTTCCCCGATAGTGCACCAGTATACGGTATACAGGCAGTGGCTGTCTCTTTCTCCGTGACTTCTTCTGTCTCCACCGCTGACGTGCGGGCGCGGACAGTGGACTGAACGCCTCACGAGGGGAGGGGATTTAAGACGGCCGCCTGCCCTCAGGAACTCAGTTCCTCAGCGCACCTGACGATGAGAACATGTCTGAAGGCTGAAATATTGTGCCTGTTGGGCACTATGGACCGGCAGTACACCTGTGGAATGTTCGAGCAAGAAATACGCCGGGAGAAACTGAAGAATCAGATCATTCTCTTATCAACCATTTTAGTACTCTCTTTAGCCTTCAGCTGAAGGACTGCTTTAGTCATTCATGTTATAAATCACAAGACAGTGTTGCCAATGGTGTACGTGACTGACACATACTGTCAGCCGAGACGTATCTTTCGTAACTAGTTTTTGATCTATATCTGCACTGAAATATACATTTCGCAAGCCACATGATGGTATGTGGCAGAGAATACTTTTCTTATCAGTGCCACCTCTCCCTTATTTGTTCCAGTATGCATATGCACGAAGAATAACGATCAAAAACTACCGTGTGAGCATGAGTTGCTCTGATTTTAGCTTAGTAACATTTTACGAGATATACCTAGGCGGAAGCAAGATATAGCTTTACTAGAAAAAAACGCTCTCGGAATTTAAACAGCGGCCACTTCTTGATTCACAACGCCTCTCTTGCAGAATCTGTCACCGGAATCGGATGAGCATCTCTGTGAAACTTTCGCGCTTGCTAAACGAACCTGTGGCAAAACACGCTGCTCTTCTCTGGATCTTCCCTGCTTTCTCTATCAATGCCATATGTTAAGACTCCGAAACTGAAGATCAGTTCTCAAGTATCAACTGAAGAAGAATTTTGTAAGCTTGCTCCCTCGTGTTTGGCGTACATGAGGATTCCACCAATGCATCTCAATCACGCATCTTCGTTACCTGCAAGTAGTTCCACTTTATCATACGCCTTAAATCACTCTTTACGACTGCTCACAGATATTTAATGAACGTGACAGCTCCTAGTAACTGTTCGACAATCGTGCACTCATAAAATTAACGGTTCTTTCCCTTTTTAATAGCAATAGTTTATATCTTTTACGTTGTGAGTTCACCTGCCTGCGCGCTTCTTCCAGTGTTTCTAACGCTGCTGCTTGTCTCTATGACTCAGCACCGTCCACGAACAGGTCAAGTAGTTTCCGACGTTATACGGTAGGTCATTTATGGGTACCATCAACCATAATAATTGCACCAGAATTCCTTAACGTATGTCCTAAATTACTTTTGCGTTAGAAGATTTATCCCCATTACCCATGGCTTGTTCAATTTTCATCCGCGAATTTTGGTAATTAAGTCTCCTACGAAAATGTGTCAGACACGTTCCAGAAGTCGAGAAACACGGTATCAATCAGGGCGACGGTATCTGCTGCCTCATTACTATCGAGAACAAACCGAGCGAGGTGGTTTCCACATGATCGTTGTTTGTGGAATTCATGTTGCTTCCTACAGGGATTCTCGGTCACCAAACTCATTATATGGGGGCATGCAACATCTCTATTTTCACACAATACTATACAAGATATGGGAGCTATCATTTTACGAAAATTTTGACCGTGATCGTGTTACAAATTGATAATGGACTCAAAGTTAATTACTCTTGAACCTTCCTGGCAGACTAAAGTGCGCACCGGACCGAGGCTCAAACTCGGGACTTTTCCTTTTGCGGACAAGTATGTGGGCAACCTGTGGAAACGAGCCATTAGTCTCGGTTGAGCTCGCTGTTTTAATCCGTCAGGTAATTTCCTATCAGGACACACACACACACACACACACACACACACACACACACACACACACACACACAGCTACAAATTAAAAAATTCATTCTTAACTACTCTTTTCCAAAACATACCATAAATAGCTGATAGAACACTGTAATTCGCAAATTGTTACGTCACGCATATCATTAGTAATATGTTGTAGCTAGTTAAAATCAGGGTCACTACTCTCATTCCGACATCCTTTTTGATGGAGAAAAGAAATTGTGACTAATATATTAATTAGCTTCTTAACCACATTTTATGCGTTACAGCTCAGCAACATAGAAAGAAACTACAGTCTCATTCACTCCACCGTAAACTGAGCCCCCCCCCCCCCCCCAAAAAAAAAGAACACTGTATTTCACCAGCTGCCAACACTTTCGTATTGACTCACATGCCTCCCAGCGGTTTGGGAGTGGCAGAGCCTCCTAGAAACAGCGGCAGTTACACCAACGGCTGCACTAACGACAGCCAGAACATGGTCATCAGATGTTTCCAGGTCTTACAGAAATCATGCTCTTCCTCAAACACAGCGCTGGTTCACGGTACATAAAACGCCCGGTCGTGATCGGCACAGCTGGGGCTACAATGGCGCTCAGAGCGTGCAGTTGTTGCTGTGCTTATGACGCAGAGATGTTTGCCGACTACAGGTCAAGAAGCAGCGACCACCATCTGCCCGCTGAGCCTGTGTCTCCAGCACCTGTCGCCGTCTCCATGGTCCAGGCCGATGCATCAGTTCCAGACAGCCCAGCAACGTCCACCATCGTCGACACCCTCCAGCCTCCAGTTCCGTGTTCATCACCCAGGTACTCCTGCTAGGCTGGTCTCCTAGACTGGAATATCACCTGGCTCATCGCCATCTATTGCCTGCATCCTACAGACGCACTGATCTACTGTTAATGAGGATTTTGGGCAACAGAGTGGCAACCTACATTTTCTACACCTTTAGCAGAGAGCATCTCACCCACAACTCGCTACAGAAACACCCTGTTATACGTGGTATCAGAACAATTGTTGGAGCCCGTAATGGTTGACAAATAGAAGACAGAATCCAAGAGGTTTCCGTAGTAGTGGGAGTCAGCGCTAGATTTCAAGTAAGTGCCTGTTGAAAGTATTTTAGTTTTGGTTCGTCGGGTTAAGCTTTTCCACCTTTCTTTTTTCTGTTTGGGTACATTGTATGGTTGTAATGGTTGTAGGAAGCAAAAACATCTGTCAGTGGAAAAGTGTCAACCACAGGGGTAATTCAGCATTTTCTGGATGAGATAACTGAAGTTAGAACTGGTAATGAGGTTCGTTCCTGCTGCTGCCTCATTGATGGCCCCGTTCCAGCGTAAGTCTGAAGAGTATGATTTTGTCCTTTTCGACAGTTTGCTTGCAACTGTGAATTTAAGGATATTGGACTAACAAGCATATGTTGAGCGAGTGTCGTTAAAAATTAGTAGCCAATGCTAGATTATATGTCATGTGTAATGAGAAGTTGTGAATCGCTCAATCCTTTGCTGACATTCAAAGAGTGTTTGTAGGTCGTTATAGGAGACTATACTTCTAGGCATTATCGTTAACTACTTAATGGTGTAGTGAACCAAAAATCCAATTTGGAAGAAATTTTTGTTGGAAGTATAATAAAGAACCAATATTAAAAGATGCAAATGGCCGTATGGTAATAGTGCCAATAAGGCCATTCTGTAGAAAGCAGAACAACGAGTGCTTGATGCATTTCTATGGGGTGTACGTGCTGAGACTAAAATCTGAGACGAAGCAGTAGCTATTTCGGCAACTTTCGTTCAAACAGATTCGGTAACTAATTCGAGATAAAAGCAAGTAGTTTGCAATACACAGATCAAAGTTGTAAATGTGGGTCTCTGGGCCTCAAATGGCAGTTCATCAGATGTGCAGACACGTGAGACAATCCATTCAAATTGTCCGCAGACTTGTGGACGATGCAGTCAGACTAACCCTTACGCACCTACATTAAACAGGACAAGTGGCAGTGTGACCAAAGCACATCATTGCCAACAAGTGTGACCAGTAGAAACTCCTGTGCTGTTCAGTAGCCAATTTTCGTTTATCAGTCTCTACAAATGTATTATTCTATAGATTTTTTGTAAGATACAGGAGCACAGGTATCGGTGGAAGGCCAGAGTGTATTTGGTACAGTAAATCTGAGGCCACCACGCCTTAGACTGAACAGTGTGAATCGTAACTGTGTGCTCGCAGTCAGTTCAGCATTTTTGGAGGGACTTCCAGGTGAGACTTCCAAGTGTGTGTGGAAGTTCTCCCTAGTGTAGGCTCGATCTATTAAGTCATCCTTAGGCTGGACTTCCTAGGTAAGGATCACACCAAAGTTGATCTACAACTGCACACAGTGGAGTTCGATGTGGTATCTTTCCGTCTCAGGTTTACTGTTGAAAGAACCGATTTCAAGGCACACCATGATGTCCGGTAAGCCGGGAAAACTGCATACGCTGCCTCTTACATTTAGCTCACGAGATATAATACCGACTGGAATAGGAATGCTGCCTCAGATAAACGTATGAGCTGATTTACCGATTAAAACTTGCAAGAGAACAAAGAACTGGATCAAGCACAATGTCCCATATGTCGTACTCTTTCTTTGGTGTAGGAAATAGACTGTAGCTTTGTTACTGCCCGTCAGCGCATACAGTTTTGGTTCAAAAAAGGTGAGGCTATGAAAAGATGCAATGATAGCTAGAGTTAGAGTAAGATGAGCTGAATATGGATTGTAGCACAGAATACACAAACCCGGATTTAAATTTGCTAAGGAGAAAAATCTAATATCTGCAAATGGTCAAGATAGAGTGGTCATGGAGAGGTTACTGGAAGAATACGTAGACTTATTTAACCTACCTGCACCAACGCCATCTTCGCCAATTGTACATGCAGAATTCCGACTGGGAACCAGCTACCTGTATTCAGGAAATTATGTTAGAGGCTCCACCATCTAAATTAGTGGATGAGTATGTAAGTAGGCTGTTTAGGTTCTTATATTGGTAACGCCACCGTCACATAGCGCTCTGTAAGAAAATCACTGGATATGCTGTGTGCAGTACGTGGCTGGGTGGCATTGTTGGAATTTGCTATTCTAGTGTTGAGCAGTTGGCTGTTAACAGAGCGTAGCGTTGCGCAGTTGGAGGTGAGCCGCCACAATGGTGGATGTGGGGAGTGAGATGGCGGAGTTTTGAGAGCGGATGATCTGGACAGACACAGTATATTTGTAAGACTGGATGTCATGAACTGATATATATAATATGACTTTTAAACAATATTAAGGTAAATACATTGTTTTTTCCTCTATCATTATCTTTCATTTGCCTAACTATGCCTATCAGTAGTTAGTGCCTTCAGTAGTTTTAATCTTTTATTTAGAAGGCAGCAGTGGCGCTCGCTGTATTGCAGTAGCTTGAGTAACGAAGATTTTTGTGAGGTAAGTGATTTGTGAAAGGTATAGTTCAATGTTAGTCAGGGCCATTCTTTTGTAGGGATTATTGAAAGTCAGATTGCGTTTCGCTAAAAATATTGTGTGTCATTTTAGTGTTGATCAGAATAGATAAAGAGCAAATTGCGAAATGTCTGAGTACGTACAGTTCTGCTCAGCTGTTTGAAAATCAAATAACGTAGGGGCTTACCAGCACAGTAATTCATTAATTTTTCTAAGGAGACGTTACATATGGCGACCCTGCCAGCATACCTCACTGGAATCTTCTGATTTTTTCTTGTAGTTTGTGTAATTAGTGTAGCTATTGTTAATTGCTAGCATGTAATTGTAGAGAGAATCTACTTTGCAGTTGTAGTTTTTCATTGTTGTACAGTAAAACACTTGTGGCATGCATGTAGATTTGCACCTAGTATATTGCAGCTGCACTTGCAATTAACGAGATGTTATTTTCAGTGCTATGTCAATGTGTTTTCTTATTTTACTCTTCCAATTGGGTTTTGCTGTGTTATCGTGTGAAACATTGTGACAATTATGGCGTGTGAAATACGAAATACTAGGCTCCAAAGTAAACTGAGAAATGACAGTGAAGACGAAAGCAGTGTGTTACCGCCATCGAGTAATGAATGAACTATTGTTCAAACAACTAATTTGGTAATTGTGCATACGGAAATGGAGCGGGCGGCAAATAATGGTGTAGACAGTGAAACAATTAGTGAACATAGAAGCTTTATCGATCGGTCGGTCGGCAACAGTTCGCCTCAGGAATCCGAAATGACAGGACACAATCTTGCAAATACTGTAGATTCAGGTTTTGCGTCCTCACCGTTTTCTCAAATAAGTCAAGGCACATTTTCTGCTCGTCAATGCTGGTGCAAATGCACTGCCGAAAAGCATAGAGGAACAGATTCCAGACACTAATACATTATTATTGCAATTAATGCAACAAATGAAACAAAATCAGAGACAAACACAGCAACAGCTTCAAAAGTTAGACACCACGCTTGAACAAACACGTGAAGGTTTAACTGCTGAGTTACATAACATCGAATCGAAATGTCAAAAAGACTGTAATGACGTAAAAACACAAATTTGTGAGCATTTGCAACCTATTTCTTCGCGTCATGAAAATGCATTACAGAATCATGAAGCAGCCATAAAAGAACTGCTAACTATTGTTCATGAATATCACGCACCTTGCAAGCTAAAATTGACTCAGTTTCATATACCGATTCGGTTATGCAACTTGCAAAAACTCAGGAAAAATTAAAGGACGCAGTAGATACGATTTCAACACAAATGGACACTCTGAAACTTGGTTCAGAAAAACACACTGAGGAAATAAGTTCACTATCGGAGAAAGTAGCCGAACTTTCTGATCAGTTCACTAACTTATCTACAAAGGTAGATTATCTGAATGACACAATACCTGTAGCCACCACTGAAACAAAAGAGAAATCCAGGAAGTGCAATATCAGTTGGCATAAGTAATACAAAAATTACATATTTCAGAGGACACTCGCACTCCAACACGGGAAAAGGGACTTAGATATACGGAAAAGCCGCAAAATAATAACATAGGGCATTTCGGAAATTATGAAAGACATTGGCAAGGTGCACCGAATTTTGAGATAGAACCGCCGACACGACGTAACACTGACCGATATGCTACTCGCCGACACGATGATTTTGATTATAAGCTGTTCATTACTACACGTTAATTCAAAACACTTAAGAATTCTGGCAACGACATTCAACCACAAGCATGGCTTCATCAATTTTCTCATTGTTTTTCTCCCAACTGGTCATTGGAGCACAGGTTAGAATTTATGTGCGGCTACTTAGAGAATTAACCAGCTGTAAGAATGTGATCGGTCATTCACGATTGTCACAGTGCAGGAGAATTTTATTATGCCTTCCTCTGAGCATATTGGTCTCAAGCTACACAAGACCGAGAAAAACATAGTATCATAATGATGAAACATTTCGAACAATCGGAATTTTCTAGTCTTGTCATTATTTCGAAGACATGTTACATAAGAATCAGCATCTTTCAAACCCATACAGCCCCTCAGAACTCATCCGCATTTGCTTAATCAAATTGCCTGAACATTTACGACATATTATTTTGGCAGGACGTTGCAAAGACGATATTGAAGCTTTTCAGGGCCTCTTACAAGAATTGGAAATTGACACTGACAATCGCGGAACGCGAAAACAGGAACACAACAATCACAGGTCACATCCGTCGCTATTCCGCGATGACAGAAATAATAAACGGACACGACAAGGCTATTCTTACAACGTAAATCGTGACCAAAACAGTCACCACCTGTATGACAACCGTTGGCAGAGTATTAATAATTACAGGGAAAGATCACCTCTCTGCGGTAATGACTATCACAATCAGAGAAACAGACAATATGGGAGCCAAAATAATTATTATCAATGGAGACAGAATAGCGTCAGATGCAACGGTCCACCGCGCAGTTACGATTCCGGGAGAAATACTCCACCGCATGACCGACAAACAAGAAACTATGTAAACTACCCGACAAAACGACAGACCTGAATGCCATCGGAACTGGCGGGATTCAAACAGGGCAGGGCCCTCTCGACAGGGTGAATTTGTAGAAGTTAAATCTCCAAATCCCAATAACGACGCGCGCCAACGAAGAGTCAATAGGCAATCACTTATACCGCTGGCAGCCACAAAACGTATGTATGAAACTAACGACGCAGCTGCCGTGGCTAGTAATTACGTAATGGAAGACATTAGGGACATCTTACTCCAGGAACACGACGTAAAACATAACAACATTGCATATACTATAATCCACGTTACAGTAAATGACGTAAAATTTACGGCTTCACTTGACTCTGGCAGTCCCATTTCAGTAATTAGTGAAACAGCCTTATCAAATGCAACAAATCGAACGATTGCCCCACGCTTCCGTTACGTAAGATTAAATTACAAGTTGCAATCGTTGGGAAAAGTGTAGATGTACGCCAACAAACCAACTTAGAATTCTTTTGTCAAAGCCACAGTTTCACTATGAACTTGCTTATCGTTCCATTATTGTCAACAGAAATTATATTGGGATTAGACTTTTTGAATGAATATAAAGCAATCTTACACTTTCACGATGCTGAAATAAGTTTAGAGAAAGAGGGTAAGTCAATAGGTTTGAAATTTGAAGATTGGCTCTCAAACCATGACGAGGAAATTAATCGGCTTTACCTCCTGTTAGACAACAGTTCGGAATTTTCGACGGAACTTGACACTAACAATCACTCTGCAAGTACTGACGCAGATGATATCGACGGCGTATTTGATACTAATGAGTTAATTCAGAATAAAATTCAAACAATTGAGAATTGTAATCACACTGATAGGCAGGACCGTTTTGAGATTTTACAAGCACATTCCACAGTTTTTACTCACAAAACAGGAACAATCAAGGGATTTCAATACTAATTTCGTGTTCGTGAGCATACTAAATTTTGTGTTAGACCATATATAATTCCGGCACATTATAGGGACCGTGTTAGAACAGAAATACAATCTATGCTTGGCGAGGGCATTATTGAGCCTACAGTAAGCTCATACAACAATCCATTACATGTTGTTGAGAAGAAAAATGGTTCGATCAGGCTTGTCTTCGATTCGAGACAAATCAATACTATCATCATTCCTGAAACAGACAGTCCGCAAACGTTGGAAGAACTTCTTCAAAATTTTAATGGTGTAAAAGTGTTGTCTTCCATTGATCTCAGATCCAGCTTTTATCAGATCGAACTTCATGCAGAATGTAGAAAATACACAGCTTTCCTTTGTTGCGGCGTTTGTTATCAGTTTCGGAAACTTCTTTTTGGTTTAAACATTTCTTCGGCAGCATTCATTCGCGGGCTAAATTCCATATTACCTGAGTTCTTAAAACGTCACATCACCTTATATGTGGACGACATTCTAAAGCTGAAGCTTCATGGGAACAACATAATCGCATCCTCAACCGTTTGTTACATATTTTTGCACAATCTGGAATTACAGTTAACTTGGAAAAGTCTGAATTCGGTAGGTCAAAGGTGAGGTTTTCGGGACATATTATTTCTTCTGAAGGCATTCAGCCGGATCCTGAAAAGTTAGAAGCAATCAGAGCCATTCCAGTTCCACCCACAAAAAAAAAGTCCGCAGTTTTCTAGGCCTCGTAAATTTTTACTGTCGTTTTCTGAATATGCAAATTCTAGTTACACCAAAACTTTGTTCTCTGACTGGAAAAATACTATATGGAACTGGGACAAACAGGCACAGTTGGAATTCAGTACTCTGAAAGAAGCGCTACCAACGCGCCAATACTAGCTCATCCAGATCTGTCACAAGAATTCTGCCTTAGCACGGATTCTTCTAAAGTTGGTCTTGGTGCCCATTTATTTCAAGAAGCCACAGAAAATGACACTACTGTACAGAAAATCTGAAAAAAAATTATTTCGTTAGTGAATTACAAGCTTTAGCTATCGTTTGGGCATTTAACAAATTCCGTTTCTTTCTTTCAGGTAGGCGCGTAAAAGCATACAGTGATCATTGTGCATTACAATATCTTATGTCTTCAAAATTAAATCATGACACGTTACAACGTTGGGCATTGTTTCTGCAAGAATTCCAATTCACAATAGTCTACATTCCCGGCAAGGAGAACATTGTTGCGGACGCACTGTCACGCGCACCGGCTGGGCTTGAGAAAAGTAACACAGAAGGCAACCTCGAGAAAAATGTCAGTATTCTTTACATTCGGGAAGTCGCCTTTGAAAACTTCATTACCACATCGTTAAAGGACATTGCTCATGAACAAGGTAAAGATCCGATTTGGAAAGACATCAAAAGCAAATGGCAAGAAAAGACACACACACAGATTCGGCATTATTATCTGGTTAGAAACAACATACTGTTCAAACGCTGCACTGTTGATGACAAGCTATGGGTACTTTGCATTCCTGACGATTTTGTTAATAAGCTCATTTGGTACATTCATTTCAGCTATGCAAATTTTGGTCCATGAAAATGTTATCATATTCTTCGGACGACTTGTTATTTTAACAATGTGGAAAAGAGAATTCGAAGAGTCTTGTCTATTTGTAAACTTTGTCAAAAAGCTAAACCATCTACTATCTCACATCGTGCTCCGTTGTTTCCTATCATTCCTCCCAAATGAAAAGAATTTGCTGCTGTTGATCCCTTGGGACCCCTTGTCATAACATCTAATGGATTTTCGTACGTTCGAGTCGCTGTTGAGCTTACTTCAAAATTTGTTTCTTTCACACCGTTACGTAAAGCCACTGGACGGTCTGTATCCAACGCATTTGTTAAAAATTTCTTACGTGAAGTTGGACACGTTAGTAAAGTCATTTCAGATAATGGACCGCAATTCAGGTCTGCTGTTTGGTCACGCATGCTTCGGAATCATAAATTCAAACCTGTTTTTATTTCATTGTACTCACCACACTGTAACCCGTCTGAACGGATTATGAAAGAAATCAATAAGCTTTGCAGACTTTATTGTCACAGAAAGCATCAGTATTGGGACAGATATTTACACTTATTTCAAAACGTGCTGAATGAAATGCGTCATGACTCCACTGCTTTACGACCTATTCTTGTACTGAAGAATAAAGAACCACCGAACAGAGTCAGAAAGCTTGTACCTTTTCCGAATACACGTAAACTTCGACACAAAGACATAATTGATTTGGCTACAAAAATATAAATTCTGCTGCAGACAAAAGGAGAAAACTACACGGTAAAGCAAATGCAAAGAGATTGTATATTGGTCAGAAAGTTCTCGTTAAAGCTCATTCATTGTCACATAAGAAGAAACACTTGAGTCACAAAATCTTTCTGGTTTACAATGGACCTTACGGAATCCGACGTATACCACATGATAACTGCGTTGAAGTAGAAACTCTGCGTACTAGGAAGAGTAAAGGTTTACACCATATTTCACATGTAAAACCGTTTATTGAAAGATAATCTTCTTTTTAACTTAGTCTTTGCTATAAAATTTTTCACTTCACGGTACTAGTATGCTTCGTCAGACTTAGAAACCGTTAACATGCAACTATGTTTTAAAGTTAACTATCCAGTCTAGAACGTAGGGAACATATTTAGACAGTAATTACGAATGCATTGTTGTAGTGAACAGATGACACAGTGTTATTGTGTGTGTACATTCTTGCTTGTTAGTTGCACGATTACGTAACGACTGTAAGGCTCACATACTTAGAGCATATACCAGTACTGCTGACGAGATTTTAATGCAACGTTTTGGTTTACTTAAGAATACATTCAGGATTTAAAGGTATTTCTGTGAGATTAAAGATGACTTAGCATTTGGTTTCTTTGACAGCTACACGATTATATCACGACGCTACTAATGTGTGACCCAATTTACATTGTTGCTTTTGCGGTGTATCTGTTTTATATCTGCACAGTTTTTCTGAATTCTTCTGGAAAGTAAAACATGTTTTAGGAGTAACTTTTGTGGTATAGCTACAATGAGACAGCCTTTTTCGTAGCACAACAATATGTTACAGTATAGTACTTTCTTGATACGGTACTGTACGTAATAACTACGATATCTATACGCATAGCATTTCGCTTTTGTTTATTACGAGGTAAGTACATTGACATCCACAGAACCTTGCTTACAGACGACGATAATTACGACACTTGGCACAATTTTTACCCTTAAGTAATGACAAAGATTATCTTACAACAAGACTCACAGTTTAGCGCTACAGCACACGTATTTGAGTGATTAATTTTGTACTTAAAACATTTATTTTTAAAGATTTTTGAATTGCAATGGTACAAAGGTTTTCCGTTATACATTTCATTCCATTGCTGTAATCTGTAACACCTGAAGGTAGAATTACATTAACCCTCAGGGGGGTACATGTCTACTTTGTGTACCATGTGTGTGGCAAACACAAGGAGCCCTAGCTAATATGGTATTTGCTTATACAACTTAACACATTGGTACCATATATCTATAACACAGAATTACACAGCTATCTGATTATTTGACAGAGTAACAAACATTCTTTTTACTACGTCAGTGACACATGTTTACGCAAATACACAGTTGGATAACTTCACACATATGAAATTGTACTTTGTCTGTATTGTGTGAACCCTTCATATTTTTAGGAACCATTGTGATACTATGAGAGCTTTGAATGTCGTATTTGGTAAGGGATCATGATTCTTGAAGTACGTTTGAGGTAGATGACTTTATTGAAGGTCTTGAACTTATTGAAAGAAGCTGCGACGATTTTGAGATGTGATTGATCTGTTATGATGTTATTATTACGATGACGATGTGTATTATGCTGTTGAGGTATGTTTATGATCAATCAGCTGATGCTATATGAGGAATTTGATTATGCTACATATTTATTATGATGAAATATTGAAGATGTGTCGACAACTATATATATGTGTAATAAGGTAAGGACTCTGACTTGTGAAAAAGGATGTTGAAAACCAAGAATCGTACTTTAAGAGTTATGAAATGTATGTACATGCGTGAATGTATCACAATGCCGGCGAAAATTTTTTGGACACTGTTATATTTATAGGATTTTGTTTCTACACATTTGTAACGCAATTTCTCGACCTGTGAAATTTTTTATATGAGACTGTCACTGTAGACAAACTGCTGTCATAAATATTTCGGTAAGGAAGCTAAGTGACCCAGGTGGCGCCCAGGTGTGCCAGTCGCCTGGAGAAAAAGCCATTAGGTAAAAAAAAAAGGCTATTATCCTCGCTATTGACATTTCTTGGTAGAAAGCATCGCAAATACGACACGCTCAAGCATGAAAACATATGAAACTTCCTGGCAGATTAAAACTGTGTGCTCGACCAACAGTCGAACTCAGGACCTTTACCTTTCGCGGGCACTTGCCCGCGAAAAGCAAAGGTCCCGAGTTCGAGTCTCGGTCGGGCACACAGTTTCAATCGGCCAGGAAGTTTCATATCAGCGCACACTCCGCTGCAGAGTGAAAAATCTCATTCTGGAAACATCCCCCAGGCTGTGGCTAAGCCATGTCTCCGCAATGTCCTTTCTTTCAGGAGTGCTAGTTCTGCAAGGTTCGCAGGAGAGCTTCTGTAAAGTTTGGAAGGTAGGAGACGGGATACTGTCAGAAGTAAAGCGGTGAGTACCGGGCGTGAGTTGTGCTTCGGTAGCTCAGTTGGTAGAGCACTTGCCCGCGAAAGGCAAAGGTCCCGAGTTCGAGTCTCGGTCGGGCACACAGTTTTAATCTGCCAGGAAGTTTCATATCAGCACACACTCCGCTGCAGAGTGAAAATCTCATTATGAAAACATATGATTACACTGTGGAGCTCTAAATTTATGATATTTTCTGAAATGCCTAATGAAATGACGAGAAATATACACCTGATTATGACTACTGTCTTTCTAGTTGAGAGATTTTTTACTGCCTTATGAAATGCCGTATGGCTAGTGAATAATGTTTCATGCCTTCCTTTGTACATACACTCCTGGAAATTGAAATAAGAACACCGTGAATTCATTGTCCCAGGAAGGGGAAACTTTATTGACACATTCCTGGGATTAGATACATCACATGATCACACTGACAGAACCACAGGCACATAGACACAGGCAACAGAGCATGCACAATGTCGGCACTAGTACAGTGTATATCCACCTTTCGCAGCAATGCAGGCTGCTATTCTCCCATGGAGACGATCGTAGAGATGCTGGATGTAGTCCTGTGGAACGGCTTGCCATGCCATTTCCACCTGGCGCCTCAGTTGGACCAGCGTTCGTGCTGGACGTGCAGACCGCGTGAGACGACGCTTCATCCAGTACCAAACATGCTCAATGGGGGACAGATCCGGAGATCTTGCTGGCCAGGGTAGTTGACCTACACCTTCTAGAGCACGTTGGGTGGCACGGGATACATGCGGACGTGCATTGTCCTGTTGGAACAGCAAGTTCCCTTGCCGGTCTAGGAATGGTAGAACGATGGGTTCGATGACGGTTTGGATGTACCGTGCACTATTCAGTGTCCCCTCGACGTTCACCAGTGGTGTACGGCCAGTGTAGGAGATCGCTCCCCACACCATGATGCCGGGTGTTGCCCTGTGTGCCTCGGTCGTATGCAGTCGTGATTGTGGCGCTCACCTGCACGGCGCCAAACACGCATACGACCATCATTGGCACCAAGGCAGAAGCGACTCTCATCGCTGAAGACGACACGTCTCCATTCGTCCCTCCATTCACGCCTGTCGCGACACCACTGGAGGCGGGCTGCACGATGTTGGGGCGTGAGCGGAAGACGGCCTAACGGTGTGCGGGACCGTAGCCCAGCTTCATGGAGACGGTTGCGAATGGTCCTCGCCGATACCCCAGGAGCAACAGTGTCCCTAATTTGCTGGGAAGTGGCGGTGCGGTCCCCTACGGCACTGCGTAGGATCCTACGGTCTTGGCGTGCATCCGTGCGTCGCTGCGGTCCCGTCCCAGGTCGACGGGCACGTGCACCTTCCGCCGACCACTGGCGACAACATCGATGTACTGTGGAGACCTCACGCCCCACGTGTTGAGCAATTCGGCGGTACGTCCACCCGGCCTCCCGCATGCCCACTATACGCCCTCGCTCAAAGTCCGTCAACTGCACATACGGTTCACGTCCACGCTGTCGCGGCATGCTACCAGTGTTAAAGACTGCGATGGAGCTCCGTATGCCACGGCAAATTGGCTGACACTGACGGCAGCGGTGCACAAATGCTGCGCAGCTAGCGCCATTCGACGGCCAACACCGCGGTTCCTGGTGTGTCCGCTGTGACGTGCGTGTGATCATTGCTTGTACAGCCCTCTCGCAGTGTCCGGAGCAAGTATGGTGGGTCTGACACACCGGTGTCAATGTGTTCTTTTTTCCATTTCCAGGAGTGTATTTGCTCATTTTGTTTATTATCTAGTTTCTAGCTGCACTGCAGCATTGGTTAAAATAAAATGTAATAGATGTACTAATATCACTATTTTCTGTTTACAGACCCAGTAAAGAGTAATTTTATGATGTATTTTCGTAGGAAAGAGTGCATTAATAGACATTTCCCTTCACAGGAATAGCAAAAATAATTTTTTAACGGTTTGGTAACTTGTCTGCTAGAGTAAGTCAAGGTGATGGATCACTCTAGTTTTAAGAAGTGACATAGGTATCAGACATGGCCATATTTACTGTAAGATTTTTTCTGCTTGAGCTTTGTCATGTTTAGATATAGTTATAGCATTTTCTGCTACTGTTTGCCAGGCACAGTGCTATTAAATTTCACTTTGTATTATTCTGTTAAGCCAGTTTTACTACTGATTTATTTTTGTTGTTGCTGCACGTTGGCTTATATTAGTTGTAATGTTGCATTTGTTCTGATAATTTAGATTTACTGCTGCTTGTTTTGCCACTTTGCATTTTTTTTGTCATTGCAGTTTGTGTTAATTGTTTTGTGCTGCTGCATTGCCTTGTCCCTTAGTTTAGCATCTGAGCTCAGTAGTTTTAATTTAGCTTAAGAGGGGGTAGACTATATAAGAGAGTGAGGTATGAGGAATTGGAAGAAATGCATTGACAAGGTATAAAAAAAAGGTGAAATTAGAGGAAACATCTACGAAATGAAGTTTTGGGTTGGACTGCAGTACCAAATGTCACACTTAAAACAAACCCTGACCTGTCCTTTGTGTTATTCCACTATGTGTCTGTGTACCTTGCGTATTTGTGTTCTTCCTGTCTTTATATGTTTATCTGATAAGATTCACTATGATGAGGAATACTGTTATCCTCAAATATAATTTGCAATAATAATATGTTATTTACTTTGTAAAGATGTTTAGACATAATTTGTTCTATTCTGTTTCAATGCTCTTGTGTAAAATTAATGTTTCGAAAACTATTCTCATTATTTTATTTATTTTCTTATGTCATAATGCCCATAACACTCATGCACATGTTTATTTCTGTTCTTTTGTAAAGCCTGTATTACTACATATGTTATCTGTACTATTATGTTCTTTAATGATGTATTTTGTACCTTTGTAATTGTATTCTTATGATGTAAATTTATAATTGTATAGACACCAGTTCTTCAAATTAAGTTTCATTTCAGGGCACATGTTTCTGTTGGTCATAGTATATGCACAATATGTAAAAAAAGGGACTGTAAGTGTTTGCACGTGTGTTAATAATTCAGCAAGGGACTGGTTAACAGCATTGCAGGTTCTAAGGACAATTCCAAAAACTTTGTGAGTGCACAAGTGGTGGTTTATGGAATTTCTATATTCTCCGCAAGACTCTTCTTTGGTGATTGTGCACCTGCAAAGCGGCAACAGATGGCTGCTGGCCGTCTCTACAAGGACTACATTGGGTCTGCATCTTTGATGGCCCACCAATCCCATTATTTCTACAAGGAATGGACTGGGTCTGCACCTCTGGTATCCCACCAATACAGTAATCTCTACCAGGACTACAGTGGGTCTACTCTGTGATGACCTACCTACCAATATTCTTCAAAACTTGGACTGACTCTGCTGCGGGTTTGCTCTTTTGTGGCCCATTACCTGTCTGCATTTCAAGAGTCAGCACTATCTTTCCGTTGGAAGGACAACACTGCTTCTTCAAGACTGCATGGAAATCCACTACTTCCATGTGCATTTTCTTTTACTGCTCAGACTTTGAGAAAAACACTGCTATTTTACTGTGATCAGCGATCATGACTCTCTTTATGGACTGTGAGAAAATTTTAGCTTTTGACAAACATTGTATCAATAAGTGTGTGCATTTGATTTCTTTGTTCTTGTAATTGTGAAAAAATTTTAACTAATATGTATTGGCCAGTGCCCAAAACAATTTGTAAAATTTTTTTGTGGGGAGCATGGGGGCTATGTAAGTAGGCTGTTTAGGTTCTTATATTGGTAACACCACCGTCACATAGCGCTCTGTATGAAAATCACTGGCTGTACTGTGTGCAGTCTGTGGCTGGGTGGCATTGTTGGAATTTGCTATTGTAGTGTTGGGCAGTTGGCTGTTAACAGCGCGTAGCCGCCAGTAGTGGTGGATGTGGGGAGTGAGATGGCGGAGATTTGAGAGCGGATGATCTGGACAGAGACAGTAAATTTGTAAGACTCGATGTCATGAATTGATATATATAATATGACTTTTGAACAATATTAAGGTAAAAACATTGTTTTTTCTCTATCAAAATCTTTCATTTGCTAACTATGCCTATCAGTAGTTAGTGCCTTCAGTAGTTTGAATCTTTTATTTAGCTGGCAGTAGTGGCGCTCGCTGTATTGCAGTAGCTTTGTAACAACAACAACTGTACATATAATAATTTTTTCTTCTGATTTTCGATAAATTAGTGTAAGCAATGTTTTGATTTCATTTCTTTTTCTTTTCGGGTCATTATGTTAAAGAAACTGTAAGCAACTATCGAAGTGAATATTAATATTTATGTCAAATTTCAAGCAATGCTATAATAGAATTGAAGTGTAACCCATGTTGAATCTATTGTAACATGTTTAAGATTGTAATTGTGCGCCTGGTACATACGTAGGCAATGTATTAGGATATGTGGAATGCAAAACCTTTGGTGAATACCCTGTCTGTAGGGGAGCAGTAAAAGGTGGATGATAGGCGAGCGCGGGAAAATGCACACGGGCGCGGCACGGCATAACGCGTTCAGCAGCAATATAGTCAGAGTTAGGCATCGGTCTGAGAAACACGCTCTGGATCGAGGAGGCTCTCCTGGAAAACGTGATTTCATAGAGCCTTGGATGTGCCGTTTCCGAAGACTACACAGCATGGCTATATTCCATAGGCACTAAACGGAAAAGGATTGCGACGCTAAGAAGAAGCAAAGTGCCGATACACCAAGAGCAATAGCTGTGATTGTATGTGTGCTGTGCGCCTCGCCATCTCGCCGCCCGCCAACCGCCCCATCGACACGAACAGGTTGAATCTTTAGAAATGTATTCGTGTGTACCAGTGTTAATTTTCTTCCTGACTGTTCAATAACAACTTAACTTTTACCAGAATTGTCCTATCAATTAATTATCCTCATCACTAACCTAGATAGGGTCCTTTCCACATGTGCAATCCGAGTGTCCCGAAATGAAGATTTAAAGTTTATGTTAATAAGAATTACCTTCAGACCTATCTATGCTAGAAAGATGTTTAAGGAGCTTTATTGTTAATGAAAATATAAGCAAAGAACAAAGGCCTGACAAAGTTGGAAGATAATTTTGGAATTGGTTTAGTACTGAAGCTTAATTAATTTGAGACAAAAATAATGGTAGTTAAATGAGGAAGTAATAAGACAAAAAGAGTAGTAATTCATATATTGGAAACCTTGAGTGCTTATGAATTCAATAGTCAAAGAATTTCAATACAGTGACAATTACAGTTTCAGGGTTCCCCCTCCTCTCTTTTCTTTTCTATTCATTTAAATTCTGAAGTGTACTGAACTGATTTGACCAGCAAAGTTAAAGTCAATATAAAACCTAAATTTATCAGTGTTTTACCCTTATTCAAATTGACATTGTATGTGTGTTGCAAAAGTGCTATTTCTAGGGTAACCTATGCCCGATTTCAGTCGGATCAATAGACAAAACGCAGTTTGTAGTAATCATTATAGTGTAATGTTGTGTATTTATAGCTTGTCCAAATTAGTACAGAAAGGGAAAATATTAGTTCAGTAGATTTTTCTGGTTCTAAAATTGACCATATAATGCAGTATTGCTACGTGTTGTTATGCTTGTATGTACATCCACTTGTACAACGAAAAATCTCACTTAATGCCTAATTAGGCTGGCGACCATATTATTAACAATTGGTAGCATCTGCTGTGTATGTTTCTTGCCCGTCCTAACGTGTAGTTGCTCTTTAGACTTGCTTGACATATCATTGTTGTTACTGAGTGGGTGTAAGTCTGATTGTGCCTCCATTCAAGTACACGCGGTCAACATATTTACTAAAATCCTTTCTTATAAGGTGAAGCCCGTCAACTTATCATAGTACAGGCATTAAAGAGTTAACGTACACCCGAGCGTAGGCGTTACAAGTGGCTTCCCGGTGACAGGACGTTGTTCAGTTTTTGTCGGTCACAAATTAATGTGAATACCGAACAGTGGATGTTCAGTGGCTCGAATTGCAATAATAGTTAGTAAAGTAAATAGCAGTGAACGTCAAGTACGATAGTGTGGTGTATTTTGCGTTCAGTATGGACAAGAATGTAGAAACAGTAGATGTGCCGAGCGTAATGGAAAATGCGGCTGGCAGTAGTAGGAGTTTATGTGGCCAGATAACAGATGGCGTTAGCGGAAGACAATTGGTGTACATACAATATCACGAACATGTTAACGAACAGATTGAAATGTCGAGATCGTCTCGAACACAGCAGGGGATAAAACAGTAAGTAGAGGGTGACTTTGTAGAGAATAGTGGGTACGTGAACGAATCCACTGACATGTTTGTTTCTCCACATATAAAGAAAGAACCGAAAGAAACTTTTGAAGTAGGATCGGAACACACCGATTCCGTAGAACAAAACAGTGTGAAAATTTTAAGCATGAACGATTTATTTGAACAAATAACCAAACAAATTGCAGGACAGAGTGAGCAGCTCAAAACACAGAATGAGCAGCTTGAAAGACAAGTCAGTAATCAGGTTAGTCAGCTCAAAACACACGTTGCTGAGCAGCTCAAAATGCAGAGCCGTCAGCTCAAAACACAGAATGATCAGCTTAAAATACAGGTAGAAGAACAGGGAATTAAAATTAGTAAACAAATAGAACTGGTAGAACAAAAAGTGGGTAATTTAAGTTCTGTGGTAAATACTATGAAATTTGAAATTGGCACTATTAACAAAAATATGGATACTATGGAGGGGGAAATTGACAACATTAACAGTAGATTTGATGTTGAAATCCTCAACAACCAAGAGAAAGTAGAGCCTCTGGTTGAAACAAGAGTAGACGAAAAAGTTTTCGGTCTTAAAACTGAAATCGTGAACGGATGTCAACACGGAATCTCACAGTTGAAAAAGGCAGTTTCAGACACTGAAAGAGATTTAGGTGAGAAAGTTACCGGATGCGTACAAAAATGTGAACAAAATACTTCTAAAATTCAAGGCAAAATTTTCGATCTTGAGAGTAAAATTAAAGATAGACCTGGTGTTGTCTGTAAAGGCACACCAATTATGAAGCTGTTAGAAGGTGAGGAACGCTTCGATCCCGCCAAGAAACATAACGGATGGCATCCGTTAGATTTCATCAATAATCGCGAGAGGATATTTCCTGAACACTTGTCTGATCAGGAAAAGATAAACGTAGTAATTAGTGCCTTAGCAGGTGACGCTAAGCGCTGGGGAATTAATTTGAATACCGAACGAAAGACGTTCGAAGAATTTAAGCAAAGGTTTACGGATGAATATTTTCCGAACAAAACCAGGATCATTTGTGGCGCGAGTTTATCATGGCCAAGCTTCATGATAACAGGGGCAGGAATTCTTTGAAAGATTTCTGCGAATATTGGTACCGGAAGTTGAAGCATTTAAGAGGAAGAAGATCTGATTCTGAAATAATATGGGAACTATATAAAAAGTTTCCAGAAGATTCAAAGAGATACGTGGGAAGCAATCATCGCAGCTTCCAAGCATTTCTCGAAAGGGTCGAAGACGAAGACCATTGGCGCGAAAGTCGTGCCAATTATCAAAATTTTGGTAACCGAAATAACCGTAATAATGACGAAAGAAATGACGGCGATGGATTTCACGTCAATATGATACAGAGAGGTAGAGGTAGAGGCAGAGGAAGAGGAAATTATCCAGGTCGCGGTAGAGGATACACTGCGCAAAATAATAACAACGCGGGAAACTGATTTCCGCGAACGTTGCGGGCCAAACGGAAGCGGACAATATATACTGGCCCCGATTTAAGAAAAGTTACCGAACTGACAGTAATGTTATGAGACAGGTTAGAGACAGGCGTGGAACGACGCAACGTGTCGTTGCGAAACAAGCGTCAGGTGCGAGCCAGAATGAGTCATCTCCGCCGCACAGAGCGCTACTTGTTAACAGGCGAGTGGAGCATCAGAGGGCAACGGCCCAGCCTAGCAGAACAGCTGTTCAGAGAGAAGCCACTAGCAATACGGCAGCATTAGGTACGAACATAGCCGTAAGAGCTGATGAATATATTACGAGTGATAATCCCGCGGCGAAGGAAATAATAGATGAAACTGTGAATACACAGAGAGGTGCGGTTAGCAGTGTTAGGAATAAAGTAAAAGGCGAGAATGAATTAGCAGATGTAACTGATTGGCATGTGCAGATCGACGATCTGTACAAGGGCCTAAAGCAATGTGATTGGGAGGATTTTAAGAAGGAGTATGAAGCAAGGAAGTTAATTAGTGAAAAAGGAAAAATGGTTCAAATGGCTCTGAGCACTATGGGACTCAACTGCTGAGGTCATTAGTCCCCTAGAACTTAGAACTAGTTAAACCTAACTAACCCTAAGGACATCACACACATCCATGCCCGAGGCAGGATTCGAACCTGCGACCGTAGCGGTCTCGCGGGTCCAGACTGCAGCGCCAGAACCGCGCAGCCACTTCGGCCGGCGTGAAAAAGGAGGTAGTAGGGACGTCGATAAGGTGACGTGGCCCAAATTTAAAGTGGAGACAGTAAATAGCGCCGCGCAAAGTACGCGTGCTGCCGATAGGACGAAGGCGCAAAATAGGAAGGAATTGGAGGACGAAATCCTTAGCATTGACGAGGAAGTAACTTCTGTTAATGATCCGCCAACAGTACAAGCTGCTACCGAAAGGCACCATGGGGAAGGGACAGGTGATTACCTAAAAGTAATTGAAGTCCACGAGGATTACACGAAATATGAATTAACAGTAGATGTGAGTAAAGCTGATGATGAGGCCGTTTTGCCAAAAGAGGATACTGAGTTAAAATCAAAGCCTGACCAAAATACAAAGGAAGAACTTAGTGCCTGTCTCAGAAAAGCTTTTATGTTAGAACCTTTAAGCGATCCAGAATGGTCGGATTCTGACGATAGTTCAGATGACGAATATTTCGGTAATAGTGGAAATAATGGAAATACAGTTAATTGCGGTATTGTACCTAATGATGACGAAGTTTCAAAACAAAATCCAGATGTTGAGACTGAACAAGGAAAGAAAGAGCCACCGGACGACTCAGTGTTTATTTTACAAAGAGTTCAAGTAAGCAAGGACTTTGAACTCCAGAAACCGAAAAAGCCGCCAGATATAAATGGTTCACAGGTCAGGAACGTATCTTGGGACAATGTGACAGTCGACAAAGGTGCGTTGCGGTAAAAACAGGAAGGGGCATGATTTAGAGTCTGGGGCAGATTTATATCGGATTTTGAGAATGTCATGAACACATTACATCATGAAACTACTGTGTTCCCACCGGAAGAAATTTTGTTAGGCAGCAGGAGTAAAAGTTTAATTGAAGAAAAACTAGAGTTCCACCTTGTACAAGTTTGGGGTTGAGTCAAAAGAAAGAATTAGTCAGAAAAAGGGCAAAGCAAAAAGGTGAATCTAGATCTAAAAGACACGATAAAAACCTGAAAGTTTCAAAATTTAAAATTGGGGATTATGTTCTTTTAAAAACCCACGAAAAGTCTAGTGAACTGAACCATGAAATTTCCAAATTTAAATATATTTATAATGGGCCGTATATAATACAGAACATTCCACACGATAATGCTTACTACCTGATCTACCCAAAATCCAAGAAACATTTAGATGTTAGAAATGTTGTGGACCTGAAACTGTATGTTCCTAGGAGTGAGTGACATAAGTACACTCAGGAAGCAATTTGCAGTAAATGTGCTGTATCCTATGCCGAAACTATTTTATTCCAAATGTAACAAATCTTTGTAAATGTATGTATACCATTGACAGTGTGCTAATGTAGTTATGTGAGTTTCAGATTACCAAATGCATTATAAATGTAAGAATGTATGGAGAAAAGGACTGAAAAGGAAAGGGTAAATGCCGAAAACCAAAGTGGACAGTATATGAGTCATAATATAAAGGGCTGCCAAACACCAATGAGGGCAGATAAATAGTCAATGGAGAATTGTAAGTATGATACAGGAGATGTGACAATATGAGGTGAAAAGGACAGCCCAAATCTGAATAATAGGCAGCAAATATGTGTAGTAAATTTTCTGAATATTATTGTGTGTTTTTTTTTATAAGTAATGAAATGAACTGCCATTCAATGCAAGCAGCAATAAATTGTTTTATAGTGTATACAGATATTTGCATTTGCTTTTGTAGTTAAATGTTTGTGTTCCAGATTTTGAAATTATTTCTTTGAGAAATTTAGTAAAAGTGAGTAATTTGCTATTTTAATAATGTTGTGATGGGAGGTTGGACTGTGCAAAAGGCACTTAAGTAAATGACTAGTAAATGTTCATGATATGTTAAAAAGTATAGACCTATATAATGTGAGTGAAAGGAAGTATGTGGTATAATTTTTTTTTTTAACATTCACATAAAGATTCAGAAACACTGTATAAATTTAAAGTTTAGTGTTCCCATTAAATTTATACTTAGTAAAATTTACTGGAAACAGGGGCATGTGTAACAACAACAACTGTACATATAATAATTTTTTCTTCTAATTTTCGATAAATTAGTGTAAGCAATGTTTTGATTTCATTTCTTTTTCTTTTCGGGTCATTATGTTAAAGAAACTGTAAGCAAGTATCGAAGTGAATATTAATATTTATGTCAAATTTCAAGCAATGCTATAATAGAATTGAAGTGTAACCCATGTTGAATCTATTGTAACATGTTTAAGATTGTAATCGTGCGCCTTGTCCATACGTAGGCAATGTATTAGGATATGTGGAATGCAAAACCTTTGGGGTGAATACCCTGTCTGTAGGGGAGCGGTAAAAGGTGGATGACAGGCGAGCGCGGGAAAATGCACACGGGCGCGGCACGGCATAACGGGTTCAGCAGCAATATAGTGGGAGTTGGGCATCGGTCTAAGAAACACGTTCTGGATCGAGGAGGCTCTCCTGGAAAACGTGATTTCATTGAGCCTCGGATGTGCCGTTTCCGACGACTACACAGCATGGCTATATTCCATAGGCACTAAACGGAAAAGGATTGCGACGCTAAGAAGAAGCAAAGTGCCGATACACCAAGAGCCATAGCTGTGATTGTATGTGTGCTGTGCGCCTCGCCATCTCGCCGCCCGCCAACCGCCGCATCGACACGAACAGGTTGAATCTTTAGAAATGTATTCGTGTGGACCAGTGTTAATTTTCTTCCTGACTGTTCAATAACAACTTAACTTTTACCAGAATTGTCCTATCAATTAATTATCCTCATCACTAACCTAGACAGGGTCCTTTCCACATGTTGTGCAATCCGAGTGTCCCGAAATGAAGATTTAAAGTTTATGTTAATAAGAATTACCTGCAGACCTATCTATGCTAGAAAGATGTTTAAGGAGCTTTATTGTTAATGAAAATATAAGCAAAGAACAAAGGCCGGACAAAGTTGGAAGATAATTTTGGAATTGGTTTAGTAATGAAGCTTAATTAATTTGAGACAAAAATAATGGTAGTTAAATGAGGAAGTAATAAGACAAAAAGAGTAGTAATTCATATATTGGAAACCTTGAGTGCTTATGAATTCAATAGTCAAAGAATTTCAATACAGTGACAATTACAGTTTCAGGGTTCCCCCTCCTCTCTTTTCTTTTCTATTCATTTAAATTCTGAAGTGTACTGAACTGATTTGACCAGCAAAGTTAAAGTCAATATAAAACCTAAATTTATCAGTGTTTTACCCTTATTCAAATTGACATTGTATGTGTGTTGCAAAAGTGCTATTTCTAGGGTAACCTATGCCCGATTTCAGTCGGATCAATAGACAAAACGCAGTTTGTAGTAATCATTATAGTGTAATGTTGTGTATTTATAGCTTGTCCAAATTAGTACAGAAAGGGAAAATATTAGTTCAGTAGATTTTTCTGGTTCTAAAATTGACCATATAATGCAGTATTGCTACGTGTTGTTATGCTTGTACGTACATCCACTTGTACAAGGAAAAATCTCACTTAATGCCTAATTAGGCTGGCGACCGTATTATTAACAATTGGTAGCATCTGCTGTGTATGTTTCTTGCCCGTCCTAACGTGTAGTTGCTCTTTAGACTTGCTTGACGTATCATTGTTGTTACTGAGTGGGTGTACGTCTGATTGTGCCTCCATTCAGGTACACGCGGTCAACATATTTACTAAAATCCTTTCTTATAAGGTGAAGCCCGTCAACTTATCATAGTACAGGCTTTAAAGAGTTAACGTACGCCAGAGCGTAGACGTTACAGCTCGAGTAACGAAGATTTTTGTGATGGTAAGTGATTTGTGAAGGGTATACACTCCTGGAAATTGAAATAAGAACACCGTGAATTCATTGTCCCAGGAAGGGGAAACTTTATTGAGACATTCCTGGGGTCAGATACATCACATGATCACACTGACAGAACCACAGGCACATAGACACAGGCAACAGAGCATGCACAATGTCGGCACTAGTACAGTGTATATCCACCTTTCGCAGCAATGCAGGCTGCTATTCTCCCATGGAGACGATCGTAGAGATGCTGGATGTAGTCCTGTGGAACGGCTTGCCATGCCATATCCACCTGGCGCCTCAGTCGGACCAGCGTTCGTGCTGGACGTGCAGACCGCGTGAGACGACGCTTCATCCAGTCCCAAACATGCTCAATGGGGGACAGATCCGGAGATCTTGCTGGCCAGGGTAGTTGACTTACACCTTCTAGAGCACGTTGGGTGGCACGGGATACATGCGGACGTGCATTGTCCTGTTGGAACAGCACGTTCCCTTGCCGGTCTAGGAATGGTAGAACGATGGGTTCGATGACGGTTTGGATGTACCGTGCACTATTCAGTGTCCCCTCGACGATCACCAGTGGTGTACGGCCAGTGTAGGAGATCGCTCCCCACACCATGATGCCGGGTGTTGGCCCTGTGTGCCTCGGTCGTATGCAGTCCTGATTGTGGCGCTCACCTGCACGGCGCCAAACACGCATACGACCATCATTGGCACCAAGGCAGAAGCGACTCTCATCGCTGAAGACGACACGTCCCCATTCGTCCCTCCATTCACGCCTGTCGCGACACCACTGGAGGCGGGCTGCACGATGTTGGGGCGTGAGCGGAAGACGGCCTAACGGTGTGTGGGACCGTAGCCCAGCTTCATGGAGACGGTTGCGAATGGTCCTCGCCGATACCCCAGGAGCAACAGTGTCCCTAATTTGCTGGGAAGTGGCGGTGCGGTCCCCTACGGCACTGCGTAGGATCCTACGGTCTTGGCGTGCATCCGTGCGTCGCTGCGGTCCGGTCCCAGGTCGTCGGGCACGTGCACCTTCCGCCGACCACTGGCGACAACATCGATGTACTGTGGAGACCTCACGCCCCACGTGTTGAGCAATTCGGCGGTACGTCCACCCGGCCTCCCGCATGCCCACTATACGCCCTCGCTCAAAGTCCGTCAACTGCACATAAGGTTCACGTCCCCGCTGTCGCGGCATGCTACCAGTGTTAAAGACTGCGATGGAGCTCCGTATGCCACGGCAAACTGGCTGACACTGACGGCAGCGGTGCACAAATGCTGCGCAGCTAGCGCCATTCGACGGCCAACACCGCGGTTCCTGGTGTGTCCGCTGTGCCGTGCGTGTGATCATTGCTTGTACAGCCCTCTCGCAGTGTCCGGAGCAAGTATGGTGGGTCTGACACACCGGTGTCAATGTGTTCTTTTTTCCATTTCCAGGAGTGTAGTTTAATGTTAGTCAGGGCCATTCTTTTGTAGGGATTATTGAAAGTCAGATTGCGTTTCGCTAAAAATATTGTGTGTCATTTTAGTGTTCATCAGAATAGGTAAAGAGCGAAATGCGAAATGTCTGAGTTCGTTCAGTTCCGCTCAGCTGTTTGAAAATCAAATAACATAGGGGCTTACCAGCACACAGTAATTCAATAATTTTTCTAAGGGGACGTTACAAGTAATATACTGATGAACAGATAGAGAGGCAGAATTACACAAGAAAGCACCAGTCTCTTGTCGGCACCGGTTGTCATCTTGCAGAAGAAATCCAGAGATGGTAAGCTGGCTTAAAGACTTTACTGCTTTTAAAGGTATTTAAACCAGCGAACAACAACTGACACATACCCCATGCCAAACAATACAGAGACCATGAATGGTCTTGGGCAATGCTGTTACTTTACCACCATGTATTTACTGTATGGTACTACCAATTAGGAGTAACACTGGAAGTTTGGCGTTAAACAGCGTTTTTAATTCATTTGGCCATTACTCAGTCGTCGAATGCCTTTCGGTTAAAAAAATGCATCGAAGCATCGATGACTTTCCAAAGCTTGCTAGGTGGGGTGCTGAAACAATAGGTGGCCTACCCGACAATATAATCGTTTTCTCGAAGGACATCCAGGAGAACATTATACATCTATGAGTGCTTTACAACAGATAAGTACGTCATGACAGTCTTAATTTAGAAGAGTACCACTTCATATTACGGGTGGTCCGCTATTTGGGTCCTCAAGCACATTAAAGGAGTTACAGTCATATTTCGGGATTACCAATTTGTATAGAAGATACGTTCCAAAATTTGCAGAGCTGGCAAAATCCTTGACACATATGTCAAAGATTGGAGTAAAGTTCCATTGGACTCGAGAGAGTGAAATAGCATTTAAGTGATTGAAAGAATTATTGAACCTCAGTGTCATCTTCTCTTCTCTATCAGAAACCGTTTAAAGTGTAGCACGGCACAGGCAGCCATGTTCTAGGATGTGATTTGAGTCAAGAGATACATGGGTAAATGCTTCCTTCAGCATACGCTTCTGAACAGCTCAGTAAGGTGGAGAAGAACTTTCTAGTTATTGAAGATGAAGGTCTCATTTTTGGTATCAATTATTTCCTGTGTTACCTATATTGGTGACGTTTAAATCTTTACGTATAATCGTTATTTATGAAAGGTAACTATGCTTTGCCCCAAGATGATTTCAAAACCGTATTTATAGAAACGTAATAAAGCTGTAATTTATAGTAAAACAATGTTTGCTTTTCTATGCAAATAAATACGTTTTATAATTGAAGTCGTGGTTAGGCCGTTTGGCCAGATACATTTCATAAGAGAGCGAAGCGGAAATGAACAATGTATAGTATCACTAAGGAAACCAGCGATTATTTTCTACTTAATTTATCCTCGCCAGTCTCGTGCCTTACACGTAATGGATACCACAGGGCGTAAGTATGTGCTTCTATTTAGATGTGTATTTACTAAAATATATTATATTTAACTGAAACGTCTTGGTCGAGTTTATTTAGAAAAGCGCAGCTTATTAATTCCGGTGATAACAACTATCACTATATATAAATATTTGTTTCTTTCTGTTCGCATACAGTAAAGGTAGGATTGCTGCTGAATTGTTCGAGGATAGAACGACCGGACGCGTTACGTGTTCTTTCGTTACGTATTTGAATATCTGTAAGTCGAAAACACTGGGATATAGCTCTCGATCATTTCTTTTCATTTTTTGCGTGTACCTTTACGTAAGAATAATGTTCAGCTGATCGGCCAATTACTGTCGATCAATGGTGGTCTTGTGCTCCTCGATATTATTGAACGGCGACGTAAACGGATGCTTAATTCGCATCCGTTCTCAGTAATAATGAATTTAATTTCCTCGTATTGTTTGCTTACGTTTGGTATCTATAGAAGTTTCTCTCACCCTAGTCACAAGTGTACCCTGATGACATGCAGGGTCCACGGATTCATGAGGATGTCTCCATACCCGTGCACGTCCATCAGCTCAACAGGATTTTAAACGAGACTCGCACGACCAGACAACATATTACCAGTCATCAAGTCATCAACAGTCCAATGTCGGTGTTGACGGGCCCAGGCAAAATGTAGAGCTTTGTGTCTTGCAGTCATCTAGTCACTACGATAATTTTAATTACTACTGTCACTGGGTTGCTGCTTTGCCTGACCGTGAGCGGCGTTAGCAGCGCGTATCAATATATCTCGTCTCCTAATATATTTGCTTGACTGCTGTTACTTCCCGCTCGTTGTCTGTTGGAACTTAGTTGGTCGCAGTTCGCGTCGCGAGATCTGGTTGACAATGAGTTGGAACGCCTCTGGAGCGCAGGCAGGACCTGTCAGTCGGGGAGTTGCAATGTGGCACTAGTGTAGTCGGGTTGGAACAGCAGTGAGGTCTGCGTCTACATGGCTCGCCCGACCATTGCCGCCACGCATCACTTGAGCCGGGCCACGGTCTTGGTGGATCGTCGGTCGATCGTCCAACTGGACGACGCGTTTTGTCTCGCCGATCGTTTATGTGTCGGCTGAGGGTGTGTGCATCGACTCCCGATTGTCTTCGTGCGTGTTTAGTTACTGTTGCGTATCGTTCTGGTCTTCGTGCAAGTGTTTGTCAGATTGTGTGTGTAGTTGGCGTTTTTTCTTTTGACAAGTTGTTTTAAATGTTGTCGGCGTATAGCCTCTGAGAGATCGGTCGTCTCTTCGGGCGACGTGTGGCTGGTTCTCCGAGCGCTTCTGGGCTCTTTCAATTACCATCTTGAGGAACTTGGGTCGGTCCTTTCCTGGTGCAGGGATGTCGTTTAGCGAGTGGGCGTGTTTCCAATGCATGGTTGGGTCCGAGCTAGTATCTCCACCGTCGTGTGTCTGTAAGTGAGTCGGAGACGCATCAGCAGTGCAGTCGCGACGGAGCAGCAGTAGCTGACGGATCAGTATGCAGTCGGTTGGTTGGTGCGGACCAGGGAGTACATCTCCGTGCGGTGCAGTCGCCTGGGTCCGCTGCCGGGTCCTGCGCAGTGTCGCAGCGTATGTGGAGCTGTCCGATCGCTTCGAGCTTCGTGGTTCACCGACCCAGGACGTCGAAGTTGCGTGTAGTTTTGACAGCTAATACACACTCCATTGTGGATTATTACGTTGGTAATCTTTTCAATTTGAGTTCTCATGTACTGATTGGTGGGAAGCAAGTCGTTGTGTCGGTGGGTCCGTGGCTGTCCCCTGGTTGGGTTCCGACGGATCAAGTGTAGTTGGGCTCACCACCTGTCTCATCTAAGTGAACGAAGGCAGACCGACCTCCCTGGAGGCTTCTGAGTGCCACCGGTGATCAATTATCTGTTGTCAGCTATTTTAAATTTTACGCTTGTTGTTATTTGTTTGTTTTCTTAAAATTTTGCAAAATTAATTTTTAAATTTATCTTTCAAGGTTAAACACTGGGGCCTTCTGCCTTTAAGGAGTATGGTAATATATTTTAAAATTTTTAAGTTTAATTGTGGCCATAGCCATTGGTATTGCACCTTGCACATGTTGCCTTTTTGGGTTTTAAATTAATTTATCGCTATCTTATTGAATTTTTGATTTTTTAAGATTTCTTTTTCGCCTTCTGTCTTTTAAGGTCTGTGGTAATATATTCTCAAATTTTGGAATTTAATTGTGGCCGTCAGCCATTCGTATTTTACTTTGCGTACTTTGTTTTCTTAATTATTTTATTTCATTCTAATTTGATTTTTATATTGTTAAGATTTCTTGTTGTAGGCCTTCAGCCGTGAAAGAGTTACATTCGGTAAATATTCGGCTATGTGCCGCTTTGTTTGTAAAGGTTATCAAATTACAATAAATGTTGATTAGAAGCAGAAACTGACGTCAACCCTTGGACTTTTCCACAACCCCAATACCTGTTCTGCCCAGCGTGTTTAGCGGGCGTTTAAGTGAAACTATATCTTTCACCCCGAAGAACAACCAGAACATTCCATACCAGAGGGAACTGGAGGCGCTACGTCAATTATGAGAAGCTCCTTCCGAAAGGGGAAGGGAAGTGGTTAGAGAGAATAATAGAAAAAAAAGTAGGACTAGGAAACTCAAGCGAAATTATCGGCAGCTTCGTCTGAAGGTGGAAGGAAAATGGTTAGAGAGAAAATGAGAGAGGAATGTAGGACCAGTAAATGAAGCAAGATATACCTAATGTTGTCCCAACAAGTCCATATACCTTGAGACCACAAGATGACCTTGCAATCTAATCTTTTGTTTTTATAATTGGTTAGTATCAATAATTATCAGTAGATTATGGTTATGTACGTGTTTGTGTTGCTTTTATGAGAGACGGTCGAGTGAAACATTCTTATTTCTACAGTAGGTTAAAAAAATTTACAGGTGAAATTTTATTTGCGGTGTTAGTGGAACCTTAGCGTATCTAATTTAGTGTAGAATGAAAGCACAAATATTACTGCAGTGCGTTTATTGTTTTGTTAAAAGTCCGGATTGTGTACAGATTATTGTGCAGACTTGTAACAGGAACAAGCTGATAGTAACTGAATCTGAGTCTATGCTTGGGTGACACAATTTACAAAAATTTGAAGGCGGAAGGTTCTTCATAACGGACCTTTTTCGTGTCAGTCCAATAATTTTGGGTAAAGAGGGATTTAAGGAAGTACCACCCTATATCCTAGGGTCTTTGCAATTCCGAATTAAGCGAGTTACTGCCTTCCGCGCAAAACAAATAGGTCCAGAGTTATGCGAGTACATACAGTTTCGCTCCAAGAAGCCTGTGACTGAGGCGCACAAGGACGACACTCCAAGTGAAACCTAATCCCTTCAAAACATGGCTCACACTCGCTGTTCTCAGTCATTTCGACGGCGCACAGAGGATAGAGCTTGACGGATACTGATTCCTCATAAATGCTACACCTTGCGAATCCTAGGACCTGCCTTCCTATTATTTGCCACCATCACTGGAACTACCATGGTAAACACCAATAACTTGTTAAACTACCGGCCAGCCTTGCCCTGCGGAACCTTGCACAAGGAAAACCTAGCCTGCAAGACAAAGCTTTCTTGCTTATAGAAGCACAAAACGGTTTTATGATGATGGAACTCTTGCTCAATCATGTTAAAAAATATCGGTAGAAACACCGCCACCGACTCATCACTATCGTAACTAATATATCGCTGCCTGGTAATGAGAATAATAAGTATCTATCTGTCCATCCTTCTGATTAGATGTTTGAGGGACCTCTGCCGTTCACTTACGTATCAAAACCTACACACACACAGCCGTCTTTAAAATTTTATTTGTTATGTGTTTACCAGCTTCAGTACTTCAGTACACCGTCTTCAGGCCTGAACTGACTCTGAGGAGTTAACTCCAATCGTACCCGAGATTCCATCAGTGGGCAACTAGTTTCTGCAGACTACCTGCAACGATAATCTTGTGTCTCCAACTATCCAACTGACTGAAGCCAAAAGATGGTGTATTGAAGCACCGAAACTGGTAGCCGTATAAGAAATAACATCGTAAGGACGGCTGTAGGTAGTCTACTTATTACAGTAATAAGTACTGTGCACTCCACATTATTTCCAGAGTCCCCCAAAGACCACTGTTAGTTTTGCTTAGCTTGTGGGTTCATAGTAATCGTGTCGGCAGCAGTGAATAAGTGCTTCAAACACAGCGAGAGATTTTCAGTTGTGAAAAAGTGGAGAAAAGTTGGATCTCGAAAATAATTGTCTGAGTATAACAAGAGTGATATAGTGTAATTAACGCAACATAAAATGGGAAGAAAGGTAAGTGAATAGGAAAGTTATGAAAGAGTGTTTCACGCCAACTTCATAAATAAATCAGTCTCTCTTTTTCTGACGGGCTCTTAAGAAGTAGTTCCATAGAAGAATTAATCTGTTGCGACAGTAAAAGTAGCTGCGTAAAGCACTAGCAGCATGGATAACAGCTCAGAATGGTAAAGAGGTCGCGACTATAGTCAGCCCACCAAACAGGGTCTACCGATACAGCAGTTTAGCAGGTAACGACAGTTCCGTACGACCGCTTCGATGCGCCAATGTCCCGAGAGTGCAACAGTCTTCAGGAAGCTTCAAAGGTTTCGTTGAGTGCTCCATTAATAACAGCCGGACCCGAGTCATCGGCCTATGCTCGAGAAGGTTGCCGGCGAAACAGAAAAATGGCTGTCACAAACTCAGCACCGGGCTGCGGTATTTAATACAAGTAATGTGCGTCGTGATCGACACAGCTGAGCACTAGTATGACTTTCAGTCCGTACCAGTCGTCAGCTTACTTACGGTACAGCTTCAGATAAACTTTCTGCGTCCTGAAATAGTGACCATTGTCTGACTCTCTGGCCCAGGGTCACCATTCAAGCAACGGCCCCTGCTCGCCGCCACTCTCCAGCCTGCAGTTCCGTGTCCGTTACCCGGGTAGTCCTGCTGGGCTTGCCTCCTAGCCAAGGCTACCTCCTCTTTCTTCGCCACCCACGGTCTACCGACGGTGTGCTGCAGACGCACTCATATACGTTCAGATGCGATTGCTCATATATGATTGTTTTGGCAACATACAGGCTGCCTACAGTGTCTGCACCTTCATCCACTTCCAGCAAACAACTCCCACTTAGAATCTGTGAAAGCAACATCCTATTACAGTACTTACTGTGACACACCAATTAACTAGCAAATTTCCCCCTCCTATTAGCGCTTACGAAAATATTCTGTTGGTTCTATGTCAAAGTACATCTGAAGTACCCAACAAATTAAACAGCAGCCCTACTTTCTTTATGTAGACGGACCATAAACACAAACACACATAAATAATCATACTCTAGCCACAGTTTGCAAAACATGAAATGATGACCAAAAATTAATAATGTACCTTGAATATTTGTTGAACAACACAGTCAGAAAAAAGTTACTTTTACATTAATAAATGATTTTTAATTTTTTTATTTTTCAATTCTAAATCTATTACGAAATTGGTCAGCTGACTGCACCACTGAACTACTCAACTCGTAAAATAGTTTGTCGAGGTAACATAAATGCCTGACAGATTTCGTTCAGAAAGCTCGAAAGTTTCCTCTTTAAAGTGATAGTGCTTGGTAACCTTGAAGATTTGGCTCGATAACCTGCCACAGAAAGTATTACTTCGTTCAATAACAGTTTACATTCACGTATAAATTGTACTGCATGGATAAAAAAATACACAAAAAGAATATTGGCTGATGGTAAGTGAAAGAGTAATTTTGCTGGAAGTGACGATACGAAGCACTATGTCGACGTTGTCGAATATTCTGTAGTTTCCGCCTCAGAATTTGCAAGACTTACAAAAGCCCCTTCTTTTAATTAACAGTTGCAATGGAGCACTGTTTACATATTCCACACCTTTACTTCAAATGGTTCAAATGGCTCTGAGCACTATGGGACTCAACTGCTGAGGTTATTAGTCCCCTAGAACTTAGAACTAGTTAAACCTAACTAACCTAAGGACATCACAAACATCCAAGCCCGAGGCAGGATTCGAACCTGCGACCGTAGCGGTCTTGCGGTTCCAGACTGCAGCGCCTTTAACCGCACGGCCACTTCGGCCGGCCCACACCTTTACTCTTGGAGCCAATAAACATCTGAGGTAACATTTCAATGGAGTTGTACAGATGTTTGCCTCGAATTCGAAACGACATTAGTGTTTAACGTGAGGTCGACAACGAGGTCAAGCTTGGATCAGGGAAGGAAATTGGCGGCGCCCTTTCTAAGGGACCACCCCGGCATTTGCCAGAAGTGATTTAGGGAAATCACGGAAAACCTAAATAAGCATGGCCGGACGAAGGTTTGAACTGTCGTCCTCCCGAGTCCAGTGGACTATTCACTGCGTTGCATTCGATCTGAGATTTGCTCACAGTGATGGCTGACTGTTGACTGGTGGTTTGTGTTTAGTTTCTGTGCTCTTCACACCCCTTCCATTCTACCTCTAGTCGCGTTTCACAGATTGCATAGAAATGGTTGTTTTATACGAAATCGGAAATAAACATAAATAATGACATAATACACATAAATCACTGGCCAAATATTATCTATAACGACTGAAAATTTTGAATGGCATAAATCACTATTGATCATACGAAATATTAGAACAACAACGATATAATTCGAGAGAATTAATGTGACAAACTAGTAATTCTGGCCGTTTTGGGATACGTACGCCTTCCAAATTTTAGCAGACTGGTAGAAAAACTATGTAAAACTACTATTTTTAAAATGATGAAGGGGAAATAATATCCTGTAAACGTAAGAAAAAGAAAAAAGAACCTAATGTGTTTTTTGCAAGTGTTTCGTCATACCAAGAAAGTTTGTTGGCGAGACTTACCTCTTACAACCGTATACCTAGTTTCGTATCAGTCAATGGATTACGTAAGTCATGCGTAAAATACTTCGTTCGCCTGCTCGCTTTTGTTTTCATTGCTAGCATTGCCTAAAAATCAATTTCACACTTGTAAATTGACGCGAATGAAATCAGTACTGTTAAAGATTTTTCCGTTAATAATAAGTGCTCTACATCATTCTTACGCGAAAATTGTATCATTTTTGTGTTAATGAATAACTCTTTGAATTGTGTTGTCTGTACGGTGTACATGAAGTTGTACTTTGGTCGAAATTTCACCCTTTGAAAAAATATCGCTTTACAGGAGTAAGAAGTGTTGGTCTGGAGAGGACGGCTGAGGAAGGCGTCGAAAAGGAGAGTTTCGAAATAAAAGAGTGGAATGAAACAGTCTATATATTGAATTTACGGGTCGCGTATGGACTCGTCCAAGCTGTACTCTAGGGAGCGTCCGGCAGTCTCGGCGACAGCTTAATGAAAGAATTAGTCTAGCGGAGTGTTTGTTCACGTTGATTTTGGCTAGTGGCCGGTTGTAGAGCCCAGAGAGAGGGGCAGATCTAAAAGCCTTCTGCCCGGTCTGGAATCTCATAGAGCGATTCTACTCACCTCTGCTCTCCAAGACACTGTCAGCAAACAACAAGTAACTCCGTTTTCAAGCCTCTTACTGGCGACCTAAAAACCCAGAAATGAAAACACTAATCCAAAGATTTCTTAAGTTATATATTATACCTCATAACAGGAAAATACTAGTACGGTACATAAATCGGTATGGTAAATATAATGAAAGGTACTATGATGGAGTATTACAAACATAGCTCCAAATTTAGCTGAGCACAATGAGAACGAAGTATTATGATGAAAAAAGGGTATAAGACAGGTATCTAGTCTTCCGCTCCTGCTGTTCCATCTAAACATCGAATAAACAATGAATGAAATAGGATTGTTCACGCGTGGAATTAAAATTCAAAGTGAAAGGATATCAGTGATAACATTCGCTGATGACATTGCTACCCACACTGAATGTGGAAAAGAATTATTACAGGATTTGCTGAACAGAATGAACAGTATAATGAGCACAGAACATGGATTGAGAGTAAATCGATGAAAGACGAAGGTGATGAGAAGTAGCAGAAATGAGAAAAGCGAGAAACTTAGCATCAGGATTCATGGTCATGAATTAGATGAAGCTAACTCAAAAATGTTTGTTAATTCCTAAGCGACCAAACTGCTGTGGTCATCGGTCCCTAGACTTCCACACTAGGTAAACTAACTTATGATAAGAACACTCACTCCAATGCCCGAGGGAGAACTCGAACCTCCGGCGGGAGGGACCGCGCAATCCGTGACCTGGCGCCTTTCTTTATCTCATTTTGATCGTGATTGTTCGTTCTACTGGTTCGGTGTGGACGTCTTATGGGGCTTGTTTTATTTCATAGTCGCTCCATTAACTCAGTTTTTTTTTATTACAGAGAGCGGCTAACCCTCTTACCGAACACATGAAGTCCACTGATATCAAACAAGAGTCTTAATTTGCTGAAGAAACCTCTGAGGATGTACGTTTGGAGCACAGCATTGTATGGTAATGAATCTCGGACTGTGGGAAAACCAGAATAAAAGTCAAGCGAGAAATTTGAGATGTGGTGACCCAGGGAAATGTTGAAACCTAGGTGTACTTGTAAGGTAAGGAATGAGAAGATTCTTAACAAAATTGGCAAGGAAAGGAATACATGTAAAACACTGAGAAGAAGAAGGGGCAGGATGACAAGACATCTGTTGAGGCTCCATGGTACTGGAGGGAGCTGTAGAGGTACATATTGTAGAGGAAGGCAGAGCCTGGAATACAAACAGTAAATAATCGAGGAAGTAGATTGCAAGTGCTACTCTGAGAAGAATGGTTAGCACAGGAAAGGAATTCGTGGCGGGTCGCATCAAACCCCTCAGTATACAGACAACTGATTGAAAATAAAAATTTTAATTAAAATATTTGAAAATTAAAAAAAAAGTTCAGTTTTATCCATCTCAGTCCTAAATCCTCGTTTCGAAACATCCATTGCTATTAGAATTAAAAGTCTCTGTTATTCATTCATCTAGACAATATCTGGCACTTGTAGCCGAAGAAAATTCTTGTTTACGAAGATATTTCACATTATGTGTTGTACATGAATCACTGCCTGAGCCCCAACTTGGAATTTGATGACTATAAGACTGACTTTAGTGGTTTTTCTTAATTGTAGGCGTATTAATAGTCATAACTGAGTCTGTGTCTGTATACCGATGGTTATGTATGTATTCCTTAGTTCCACATTGTCATCCACATAAATGTTACTTCATAAATCGTGTATCAGTAATCCTGGGGTAACAATGATCAGTGGTGAGAGTAGCCCCGAAACGGATAAATTATTCACGTGACCTCAGAAATCAAATGGTTCAAATGGCTATAAGCAGTATGGGACATAACATCGGAGGTCATCAGTCACCTAGACTTAGAACTACTTAAACTTAACTAACCTAAGGACATCACATACATCCATGCCCGAGGCAGGATTCGAAACTGCAACCGTAGCAGTTGCGCCGTTACCGACTGAAACGCCTAGAATCACTCGGCCACAGCGGTCGGCTCCTCAGAAATCATAATAAAGCGCAGGTATATACATGTAAACAGAAAACTAATCAGTGGTCTGTTTTGAGAATTACGCGAGTAATGTACATGGTATACCTGAAACCACCGATCGCTTTGCTGATAAATGATATCGATGGATTTTGGACGAAGTAATTATAACTGCCTTTTTTCTGTATAATTATAAGTCTCAACAGGTTCGCCAAGTGTTGCACACGAAAGTCGGCTCTAGATGACGTCGTTTAGCGTACTTTACCGCCAAACAGTATATGCTGAATATTCAACTGCGAGACTGCTGGAGCTGCAAAGCTTTTGGTGTGTGAGTGGTCAAAGTAACCACAGCCGTCAAATCACACGCGGTATACTGTACTGTGGGAATATACTTTGGCAACTTGAGGACAGTGCAAGGCCGGTCTTGTAATCTGTGCTGAATGGACTGACTGGAAAATAAAACGCTCCCCATGAACTCAGACAAAGAACAGAATTTGTTGTGCAACAGATGACATAAAAAACGAAAAGAATGGTTCTCATAACTGCGTTTTGAGTGTTGTGTCTCCACAATAATTACAAACTGATAATCGGGCAAGATTATCTGTACACTAAATCTGGAATCCTGGTCCACATTGTCCCCAGTTCTATTTACTCTTAGCGAGCGCACATGTAAGAGGAAGCCATGCAATAGAGTGATTAATAAAATATGAAAACAGGAAATACAAGCCCTGAACATCGGGACAATTAACTGCTTCATAGATCTTCGCAAAGCCACCAGAAATAGATGGGGTAAGAGTGATCTTAGGAAGTCTGCCCTTTAAAAGTATAATACTCTTAGGACATGAAATGATTGCTCTCATTGTACCAGGGATCAAGGGAATGATTTGACATGCAAATCAACAAGCCAGCTCAGTCATGAGTGAGTCCACTGCCACAGTACGAAATATGAAGTTGCGTTCACTAATCAAGATTAAAAGTAATTACTGAAAACATTTCTCATTTCGCTCTCATGTTAGACGACAGTGCGAGGTATTATCGCCAGAATCGACGACTCATTGTGGCTGAACCTTGGCCTGCCAACAGGAACAATCTAACGAGTCTGAAGTAATAAGCTGATTCTCGAAATAAAGCACCCTGCAGCTCTGTTTCGCATCGCCCCAGACAAGTGCCTTCAACACCATCCTGCGATCAAGTGTGTTTGTCCCCATCCTCTGATCAAGTGCATCCCAATTTTTTTACAGTTTCTCTATTCTACAGACTTTCCTACAAAAAGACTACACATATGTAGCTCCAGCAATATGAAAACACGGCCAATGACTAACCAATGAAATTTTAAGAGACACCAGTCCAACAACCCTACTAGTAAATGCTTTTTTTTAAAAATGACATTTTAGTCCCACTATTAATTTCCCTCCTTTGTATAAGGTTTTTACCGCCAGAGCTCCAAACTCTCACATGGCTTATCTTTTTTTATAAATCTCTCAATGTGATGCCTACACAAATTGTGAGACAAAGCAAGTAATTATGCACGTAGACTGACATCCGGATGACGAAAGAGAAATTTTTTTAACAATAGCTGACGCATGACTTTTTCTGTGAACATTCACCAAAAATGGCTTCCATGAGTTTACTCGGAAGGCTGGTTGGCGAAACGCGCACCACTGGGCTGTTCTTTGACTAGAGGAGCGATCGATATGCTTGTGATCTTTTAATATTCTTCACCTGATGGTGTGGCTTAAAGCCGGGAAACCGATAGTTTTTTAATAAACAACCATTTTACCAGCTGTGAGCGGAAATCTTCCTGACATCATGTCTTTCAACAGTTGCGTGGCCTGGAGTATAAAATTGTTTGGGAGACCTAAAGAGTCAATATAGTGATGATAGAGATTTCTATAAAATCATATAATCGCACTGAAATGAGATAAAACATTTGTGCAGGTGGCGAAGTAACTTCGGAAGACACTTTTCGGACATCACGAATCACATTTCTCGTACAGCACCTCCTTACCTCACGTCTGCATCCATAGTCGAGTGGTGAGTATGGCTGACAGTCATTTTGGGGACACAAGTTCGACTACCGGCACAGCCAGGAATTTTCCTTGGCGGGAGGACTGGTGTGGTGCGCTCTCAGCCTCCTGAGGCACACTGGCGAATTACTCGTCCCTTCAGTAGCGGTTCCTAGGTAAGGAAACCCGACACTGACCGCGGGAGCGATCTGCTGACCACATACTCCTCCATATGGAATCATCGGATGACAAGGCATTCGGTCAGGCGCTTTGGTCCATTCAGGGCCAGACTGTGGCACTTTACTTTGCTATTGTGTCAGTCACTTAACAAATGAATCATCCCTTTGTCCTAGTGCCATCAGTCCGCATTCATACGTAGCGTCCGAGCACATACTTCAAGATTTCATTCCCGATTACAAAACACAATCAAAGAAAGAAAAAAATAAGCTTCTGTCATCTCTTATTAACTCCCTTTGAATAAACTATATAAAGGTTGCTATGTTAATCTACAGTTATCCTTCATTTCTTTATAATATTGAGTATTTGTTCCACAATTACCGTTTCACACCCCTCATGATATCTTGAATCCTCTACCTTGTCCTGTGATGAAAAAGTCTTAACACAGTGAGACAGATGGACACCAAACTGCAAAATGTACTTTCTTTTTCAAATTAATAATTTCAGTATTTTTTCTTATACTTGTACTGGAAAACCATGCATCTCGTCAGATTTCATGGTCCTAAGTCAAGAGGAAGTACCCTATCGATTTTGATGAATGAGTTTGAGAATATTGAAATACGTTACGTAAATGGCCGTTGATGGCACTGACTTAAAAGCTTAAAGTTTTTACGTCGACAAAGGACAGTACACTACAGCATGTTACATAAACTTCAAGTAAATACCTCAATCAGTTCCTAAAAAACAATGGTCGTAACCGTCGGACAGGTAGTTACACAGACAGATCATAACAAAGAGATCCGACAAGGGAATGTATGTACATAAAACTGCAACCAGACACTTCTTTGAATATTTATTTATTATTCTATGAACTGGTTTTCGAACCTTTTCAAATTCATTTTCAGATTGTTTTCAGGAAGTTATATCATTTTTTACAGCGTAATGCTGGGTGCTCGTTCTATCACAAGAAGACGGAACACGCTTAAGCGTACCGCCTTGATTATTGTTTATCTGTTTACTTACTGCGAGAGTATGGGCGGCTTGTTTCGCTAGTGTCCGTCTGCTTCCATTTTGGTTGCCAGTTGGTACGTCACTTCACACGCTTTTACAAACTCTGATTTATGTACACTGCAGCAGCGAAACTTTGCCTGCATTCACCATGTGCTACACAAGTGTTGCTTGTAACAAAGATCTTAACAAAAAGATATGGTGTAGGGAAGCAGCCTACTCACGCTGTAGTAAATGCATATCAGTCTTTCCATTGTGTGCCAGCCAGTCCTGTAACTAGCTCAGACGTCATAAATGTTGCGCAATACCTTAAAAATCAAGCAAATGACCTAAAACTGTTCTATTATGTCAGAAGTAATGATAAATTAATGTGTGTTAAATATCAGTTCGATAACTTAAGCCATTTCCGTAATTTGGACGTTTTTCTGCAAAAATAATTGGCGCAACAGAAAAGAGCTAGAGACTTCAAAATTTATATTTAGATTCAGCTTTCATAATGATTTAATAAAAACTGTACTTCGGATTTCACAAATTTAGATTTTAGTGGAAATTCATGATTTTGTGGTTTTCGTCTCAAAACTGAAGGAAGCAAGATAGATTAAGTAGGCTAAGAAATAAGGCTAGGATGTTTAGATTTAAATAGGTTGGAGGTCCGCTATGACTATGAAGATGTGTGAAGTTTCTTTTTAATACCTATAAAATTATAGCGATAGCGGATCTCAAAAGGGACAGTTCAGAGCTCATCTGCTGCGTGCAGTGCAATTAAATTAATTCTCTCGCCCGCAATACTTAACTTAGCCACGTCAAAATTTTATTATCAATACTTACCTGCGTGCTGAATGCACATTTAAATTAAGAGCTTATTCGGCCATCAGCAAGAGAAGCTATAATTTATTATGTAACTGAAGAGGTGCGTTACTAGCCCAGTGGCTAGTCGGGACAGCCGATTTGATCAGGCGTTCCCTTAGCCGTCCGCACCGCGGATTTATATAAAAGACCGCTGCGCGAGGAAGCAAGGCCCCAGTTCTCTCCAGACGCTGAATGACACGCCATCTGTGTCGGCTGTCGCGCCGCATCGGTATCACTGCGAAGAACAGCCTCGGGTGCCGTATTAAGTTACTAGAGAAGCGCGTAACCATGAAATCATTTCAAGTGATTTTCATTTTCTAGCTTCAGTTTGCGTAGTGTCGTATTTTCACGTGCCGTCGCGGGACAGACATTCTACCAATTATTTAGCGTGGCGTTTGATGAAATACACTCATCAAATTATGGCGAGCATTCTTTTTAACATTTAATTCGGACATTTATAGTTGCATCAGCGCATTAGACTCTGAACTGCTCTGTTAGTTAGGTTGTAGGGATATTGGTGTTTTTCATATGTGAATTTGAGAATATACTCAACTATTTTGGAAAATCGTTTTTGATTTGAAATCCCGGACAATCTCCTAATTCCTCAGAGTTATAAGCTGCAGCTATAATATTCTTCTCAGGTGAAGTGGGCACTAGGAACTCTTTTTACAAGCTTCACGTTTTGTTAAATCGCTTTCTGGGGGCTATCACGTAAATAGAGAGCCAGTGTTGAGAACGGCGAAAGACAACTTTAACAATATTCTAACAGCCAGAAGCTGATTCAACATTGCAAACTTTTATACAGCAACTACAATATTTCCCAATTCTTACTCGCCGCCCCACAATGGCATAGCCCTACTCTGCTCAGAGATGTTTTTTGGGCTTTTTTACATGTATTCAAGGGGATATAAAGGCAAATATTTTAATCAGATTGGCGATAAGATGAGAGCACAAAATAAAATAAACAAGTGAATAAATTACTGCACAAACGAACTTCAAGCGATCTGATGTCTAATTTCTAATCATACATTAACGTGAAATACATTCGCTTTATGAGCAAATGTTTTGATCATTATTGGCATTAAGATGAATCCCAGGAATAAATTAATAGCGAGCTATAGTATTTATATAGAGATACAGCTGTTTCTATCATCATAACTTTTATATTTAAATTTCAAACAGCAAACCTTCAAATGAACTACTGTCTTATTTCTGTTCTCTTAGTACCATGATCTGGAATAATAATAAGAGTAGATTCTGTTTAATTTAGCTAAAGGTAATACATACAAAGTTATGTGTTCGTAATGAACTAAAGCCTTTTATATGACCATACACTTTATATTTAAAACCAAGAACAAAAGTTCAAATGAACTGTTGACTTATTTCTGTTCTAATATTCACGTGATCTGGAATATTGGTGAAGACAGATTCTGTTCGTTTCAGCTCCAGGCAATATGTATAAAAGTACTACTTTATGTTAACAGTAGAGGGCTTTATCATTTAGAAGTATAGTACAGGTTTAGTTCTATGGTAGGATCAGATCAAAATGGTTCAAATGGCTCTGAGCACTATGGGACTTAAAATCTGAGGTCATCAGGCCCTTAGGATTGACAGTCTGTCGCGCTGACAGCTACCGGGGCCGACGGTTTTTACATTCATACGAGTGTAGTTAGGGTGTAAGGAGACGGATAAGGGGGGCGGAGGAAAGGGGGATGGGTAGGTGGCGTAGGGGTGGTTGATTGGTTACTTGTTTTGAACTGGTAAGTCTTCGAAGTTCTGAAGGAAAAATTTGTTTCTCGGTTCAGTTTGGTCGTTCAGTAGGGAGTCAGGTGCTGTATTTGTGTAGATAAATATTTCATTTTCTTCAAGAAGGTCAAGTATCGTGCCTTTGTTGTCAAAATGGAATATTTGGATATTTTGTTCCATAGTGTTTTCAGAATGATTGTGTTGGTGAAGATGTGATGCAAAGCTGGATTTATACAAGTTGTTAAGATGGAGTGCAACTATGTGTTCTTTAAATCTTGTTCTGAAGCTTCTACCAATTTGTCCAATGTAGAAGCTTGGACATGAATTGCAAATGTGCTTGTATACACCTGACTTTTGATTCTGTTGTATAGTGGTTTTGGTGCTGCGTATGATTCTATTTTGTATTTTGTTGTTGGTGAGGAAGTTTATTTTTATGTTGTTCATCTTGTAGAGGTTGGCAATTTGATGAGAAACCTTCCCTAGGAAAGGCAGGCTTATAAATGTGGTATTCTCGCTTGTGGGTGGTTGTTCAGCGGGTGGTTAATTTAATTTTGCTGTACGGATTCGTTTACCTATTACTGCATTATTGTACCCATTACTGGAGGCAACTGATTTAATTTCTGTTTCTTTTTGTCTTTCACTTGTGTGTATGCCATTGTTCTGAAGAATGATTTTATATGTTGGTCAGCATGGCGAGAGGAGTTATGTATGGTAATCAAAGTAGTAAATCCCTTGTGTTGTTTCATGTTGTATTGTGAATTCAATTTCTTTTTGTGCAATTTATTAAGTTTTTTAGCTAGGTTTTCTATTTCTTCTGTTGTTCAATTGAAGAGTATGAGAGTGTCATCAACATAGCAGATGTAGTAAAGCAGCTTATGTTTTAGTTGGGTTTGGGATGTAAATAAATTGTTTTCATGACATGAGGAGAAATTTGGTGCTCTGATTTCAAGGACTGCAGCCACCAACGTCATTAAAGCTCTTCCCACTTCTACGATTATTAATGAAGCCTAGGCTACGTTTACGCGTTACCTCTCCAGAAATTTCATTGCAGAAAAGTAATTATTTGCGTAAATATCGCGTATCTTAACTGATCTGATAACGAGATATGCAGGAAAGTCTAATACGTTTGTAAACATTTTAAACCGTGGAATGTGATTGCGGGAATAGAAGCAGACGCACATGTAAAACTGTATTTCAACTCTGGAATGCGGAGGGCTCGTCAGCAGAACGAAAATATTACGACTGAGAAATGAATGTAATTGAAGGTGTGGCGGAAGGAAGTGCTAACATACGAGAGTTTGTTTTGAGGTTTGAATGGCATATGTCCGGTACATCCAAATACACGAACTTAAATAAAATAAGGCACTACAGTTTATATAAAAGGCAGCTTTCTTCGGCGGTAGGCCTACATATGGAACAAATTGTTACCAACGCAGGGTATATTCGAAAACATCAAGTACAGAGTGATCAATCCAGTCCTTACTAAATTGTCGGTTAACGCTTTATTCTGCGGAACCCTTCAGTTCTTGCAACAGTCAGGATCTACCAAGACGACTAAAGGTTTTTTTTTTTAAATTATAGAGAATATACTATGAAAGACAGTGAACCGCTTGAGTCACGCACGATGTTGTATTGTGGCGATTCTGGAATCCGTTGAACCAAACGAGAATCTGAGTAGAATAAGAGAAAGATATCCCCATGACCGCTGTGTGAGAACGATGTGGAGGTCGACTAGATATGAAGTGTGGTGGAGATTACGTACCTCACGTTGTAACGAAATTCCAGAGAGAGAAATCACGACGACCGCACAGACTGCCCCGCACAAGCGGTCTCCTTAGCACCGCATTTCAGCTCCAGTACATCATTCCACTCGTCTGGAAACGCCCAGTGTACTTGTGGTGCTGAAATTCCAGCGGTGTATTGATGTTTAAGGACACTGGAGCTCCAGAGATGGAATCCGAAGCAATTAATGTGACCCCACTGCCACGAGCCAGGAATGTTCTCAATATGTGGCGGCATCCAACACCTCTCCTCCGGAGGAAATTACGACGGCTATGTCGGTCTCGAGTTAATCGACATCACTGCGTGGCACTAATGAACAACTCTGTGGATGAATGACCGAAACCTGCGCGTGTATGGTATGGTTAGCATCTACAGCTATTCCTTTGGATTCTGCCTTTATTTCCTTGTCCTACTTGCCCGTTTCATGAAAATCTCATTGTAGAAGAACAGGTATTCAATTAACAATCGTAACCGTTTGTGACAATTTATTAGGCTATAAACTCAATCAACAAATAATCTGTACCTCTTACCTCAGTTAGAACACAACAGTTAACTAGCGTAATTCTGACTGCTTGCCTTTACAAGTGAGCACAAAGAATTGAGTGAAAGCTGTTATTTCGAGGACTGTGGAAACGTACTCCTAACATGCAGCTGTTCTTTCCCTTGCTGTAAATAAGCTTCACGAGCACTGAAATTTTCATCTCTAAGTAAAGAGAAACAAAAGTCCTCTCATTGGACATTAAATGTGAAGCTCCTTCATTATGGTCTCACAATCTGGTTAGAGCTGTCAGTGTTAGTCCAAGTTCCTGAAAATGGTACGATGAAGCAGACAGCATGTCTGGAGGAATGAGATTTCTGTAGAAAATTGCACAATATGAGGAGTTTACTGCTTATGTGGAAACATCTTTCTTCATTTTTTTGGTTTTTCTAAACAGAAAACAGCAATCCAACGCATTCAGCTCTCAGTCAGTGCATCCATACACCACGAGTATATTTTCACTTAATGGCAGCCAGTTGACATTCAGATCGAAAAAGAAACCAGGAGCTATAACATTGGTTTATTATTTTCAATTTAGTATCGGAAGCGTGATGTAGTTGACGTTTTCAATCAATGCGAATTGCATGTTCTCCCATGTCGGTTTGTCTCTCCCCCCCCCCCATCCCCTTTCAATTCCACTCAGTGACACCAAGTTTAAAATGTAGTATTCATGCATGTAGCTTCCCACGTGTACTGATAGAGTATACCTCACTTCATTTGTCGCTTCTTCAGTGGATCTTACCTTACTCTGTTATCAAGCCGTTCTGTGGGACACGTTTATCAAACACACAATGCGGAACACTTCAGAAGTTGTACTCGACGATGACTGTTCTTTGATTCCAGAAAATGTGGCTGTTCCTACGTGTGACGCACCACCCTCCCGCTTGCACCCGTAGTCTAGCGATCGCCGACATGGTAGCTCAGCGTGTTCGGTCAGAGAGCTGGCTGGAAAAAAAAAAAAAAAAAAAAAAAAAAAAAAAAAAAAAAAAAAAAAAAAAACTGAGTGAAGGGATCAACAACGAACTTCAACGGATGTCATGCGACGTCCGCTAGTACAAAATAAAAAAAAGGGGGAGGGTAGCGTCTTTGATTTGTTGTCGAAAGGTCCTCGGTCCCAGGCTCCAAACCCAGCACTGCTTACATTTTCATTAACAATGAACATTGGCGGCCTAAGACGTCCGGCATAAGAAGACCCCCTCATTCTGGCAACGGCCTTGTCGAAGAAGGCGGAGGAGCAGACAGAAGGTTCAGGACACTATCTTGTTCTTGGGGTGGGAAACTGCCCCTAACGACGAAAGAATCTGCAGACATCAATAATCACCAGCATGCAGAAGGTGGTGTAAACCATTGCGTTAAGTACGTATAATGTGTATCTAAGGGACATGAGGCCTGTAACTGAAAAACTGTCATCATAATTTCTAAATTGGCAAAAGACTCCGGAATAGTCCCCCGTTCGGATCTCTGGGAGGAGATTGCCAAGAGGGAGGTGACCATGACAAAAAAACTAAATAATCAACGAACGTCAGAAGGGTGACTGTGGTAGGGAAGCTACTAAATCTCAAAAGGGAAAATCAAAGGCTCGATCTAGATGTAGTCGGGGTCAGCGAAGTTACATGGAAAGAAGACATAGATTTCTGATCGAATGAGTGTAGGGTAATGTCAACAGTGGCAGAAGTTGGTATAACGGGAGTAGGATTAGTTATGAATAGGAAGGTAGGGCAAAGAGAGTGTTTCAGTGAACAGTTCAGTCTTAGGGTTTTTCTTATCGAAATCAACAGCAAACCAACTCTGACAACGACTTTTCAGGTATACAAGCTGAAGATGAAGAGATAGAGAAAGTATATGAGGATATTGAAAGGCTAATACAATACGCGAAGGAAGATGGATATCTGATAGTCATGGGGAACTGGAATGCAGTTGTAGGGGAAGAGGTAGAAGAAAAGGTTACAGGAGAATTTGAACTTTGGACAAGGAATAAGAGAGGAGAAAGACTAATAGAATTCTCTAATAAATTTTAGCTAGTAATAACGAATATTCATTTGAAGAATCACAAGAGGAGGAGGTATACTGGGAAAAGACCGGGTAATATGGGAAGATTTCAGCTAGATTACATCATAGTCAGACAGAAGTTTCGGAATCCAATACCGGATTGTAAGGCGTACCCACAAGCAGATAATGACTCATTAGATGATATACTAGTGATGAAGAGTAGACTGAAGTTCCGGAGATTAGACAGGAAGAATCAGTACGCAAAGAAGTGGCATACATTAGTTCTAAGGGATGGCACGACACGCTTGAAGTTCTCTAAGGCTATAGATACATAAGGAAAAGCTCGGTTGGCAGTACGGTTAAAGAGTAGTGGACATCTCTAAAAATGGCAGTCACAGAATTTGGAAATAGAAACGTTGGTACAAAGAAGATAACTGGGAAGAAACCGTAGATAACAGAAGAAATACTGCAGTTGATGGATGAAAGAAGGAGGTACAAAAATGTTCAATGAAATTCAGGAATATAAAAATATAAGTCACAGAGGAATGAAATAAGTAGGAAGTGCAGGGAAGCTAAGGTGAAATGGCTGCTCGAAAAGTGTGAAGAAATCGAAAAAGACATGACTGACGGAAGGACTAGCTCGGCATACAGGAAAGTCAAAACAACCTCCGATCACATTTAAAGCAAGGGTGGTAACATTAAGAGTGCAAAGGAAATTCCTCCAATTAATGCAGATGAGAGAGCGAATAAGTAGAAAGAGTAAGTTGAAGGTCTCTATGAGGGCGAAGGTGTGTCAGATGGGTTACAAAAAGAAACAAGAGCCGAATTAGCAAAGACAGGGAGATCAAGTATTATAATAAGAGCTTAAGAGAGCTTTGGAGGACGTAAGATCTAATAAGGCATAAGGGACAGATCGCAATTTCTAAAATCATTGGAAAAAGTGGAAACAAAACGACTG